>NW_012114933.1:2089205-2130131 GCF_000951035.1 Colobus angolensis palliatus | reverse complement strand
TATTCCTCATTTTTCTCCAGTTTTCTTGAGGTATTATCAACTCATAAAATTATATATATTTAAGTTGTACAGTGTTACGTTTTGATATACATATGCATTATTATTTTGATATACATGTGCATTATTTGATACACATATACGTATGCAGAATTATCACATTCATCACCTCATATAGTTACTACTTGTGTGTGTAGATATATGTGTGCTGAGATCACAAGATCTACTATCTTAGCAAATTTCAAGTGTATGACACATTATAATTATGGTTACCATGTTGTGCATTAGATATCCAGAACTTACTTATAACTAAAATTTTGTACCCTTGGACTAAACTTTCTACATATCCTCTAACCCCAAGACCATTGAAACCACCTTTCTACACTCTGTTTCCATGAGTCTGACTTCTTTAGATTCCACATATAAATGGGATCAAGCAGTATTTGTCTTTCTGTGTTTGGTTTATTTCACTTAGCATAATGTCCTCTAGGTTCATTTTTGCACATAGCGAAATGATTCAATCTTGCAAATAGCAGGATTTCCTTTGTTTTAGGTGTGAATAATATTCCTCTGTGTGTGTATAACATTTTCTTTACTCGTTAATTCATCAATGAACCCTTAGGTTGTTTCCATATCTTGGTATTATGAATAATACGGCCATGAGCAATTTCTTCCTCTTAAATGAAGATACCATGCCTGGGGCATCTGAAGTATATTGCATTATATCTCGAAAGGAATTAAAATATCTAGCAACAGAAAATAACTTGCAACACAGCACCACATTAGAAACACGCTGAGTTGCAAACACTAAAGAGAAAATAAATATCGCAATGAGCTACACTCTAAAATCCTCCAAATAGGATTATATTATAATAACTTAAGTTATTAATTCTTATCTGAGTGATCATCTTAAATGTTAGTTGAATTTTTGTTGGGGAGTAAAATTTTTAGAGAACTAGAATGGGCCTTATGAGCCTAGATACCAGTAGACAAACTACTAGAAATATTGTTTCTTAACTGGGTTTCATTCTTTGTTTTTAATCATGATTACATTATCACTACCTGATTGCCAGTTTTGAAAACTGATGTGCTAAGAAATTCTCTGACTTTTCAAACTCTGTGTTTTTTTTTTTTTTTAATAAAAGAAAAATGCTTATGGACAGTTTATGTTAACTGAAATTTATAATTCATGATTGGGTAAGCATTGGTTATAGTCACTTTAAGGGTTTTTAAAATGTCATTGGATAGCAGAAAAGAATATTGTTTATTTCACAAATGTAGAATAAACTGCTCTATTTGGCAGTAAAAGAGTTAACAATGATTTCCTAAGGGGAAATTTTGTTTTCTTACTTGGAGAAAAAAAAGTCTATTATTTTAATTTTCATTGAAGCAGAATACAGGGTAATTTTAAATGTTGATATAAATATGTGGTTCGTCTAGTTTTATTAACCATAGTTGTATAACCATGGCTGGAGCATATTTGGAAATCTGATGATCTCTGATTCATCCTTAGGGAAGATATTTTTTCTCCAATATATATATTTCTCAAGAACATAGGAAACATTCTAGTGTTTACCTAACAGAATTATATTCTATATTCTCTAATAAAGGTACCAATACATGTTTCCTGGAGAGCTTTGTTATCTTTCGTGAAGTTGTTTTATGTGTGTGTCTAGTTTGAACTATTTTGAATTGGCATATTCATATCACAAACCAGGGACTTAATTTTAAACATTTTGGTAACATCTTGACAGTTCATACAGTGACTAGACACTTGACTCTGATTGTATAATTAAAACTGGGGTGTTTTTAATTATTTACAGTGTCTTATAAGGATGTAGAAAACAAATAAAGCAAAATTCTAGAATTACTGTAGAATTATAGAATATAGAGTAACAAACTGAATACATATAAAGACCAATAATACATAAAAGCAACATGCTAAATAACCTGTAAGTAAATATCAAATAATTAAGACAAAAGAAGAAAAAAGTTTAAATTTTGATATGATTTCCCAAACCATTGGTTATAGACTTTTGCCTATTTATTGCAAAGCAGAATTCACTGTGAGAAAGTAAGAAAAAACAAATTTTCTTGAACACTGACATATGTTATTTCTTCTGCAAAAGATTGAAACAAAATGGACAATGGCTGGGAACAGTGAACCAAGATTCGTGAATTTTGTTTTTGATTATGCCATTGGTCAGTTGCATCAATGAGGTAAATCCCTTAAATTTAATTATCTAAAAGGTGAATAGAAGTCAATATCCAAGTGGAAATTCTAATCTAAAAGAGGTTAATAACTTAATGTCTGCCTCATGATTAGAACTTATAAAGAAATTCATATTGAAGGATTTCATTTTGATTTTGATAAAAATATACATGGTAAACTCATATGAGATTAGTAACTTAAGATACATCTAAAATTATGTGTATTTTTGAAAAAACATTAAAACACTGATTATACAATACAAACTAATTACTGAAGGTAATTCTTATCCTTTGTATATTTTATCTAACCAATACCTGGATCCCTGACAAAAGCAAAGTTGATATTATATTATTTAGATATTATAGATTCCAAAAACCAGAATTTGTGGTGGTGTCTCAAGGATAACTAATTTTTAATGCTAATTCTCATTTAATCATTTTATACTTTCAGTCTACTAAGGATGAAACATTTTGTAGCAGATTAAAAACAAGTCCTGTGCTATGATCAGAATGTCCCCCAAAATTCACGCATTGAAATTTAATTGCCAATATGACAGTACTAAGAGGTGGGGTGTTTAGAAGGCAATTAAGTCATGAGGACAGAGCCCACATGGATAAGATTTGGGCCGTGGTGGTGCGCGCCTGTAGTCCCAGCTACTCGGGAGGCTGAAGCAGGAGAATCTCTTGAACCCGGGAGGAGAAGGTTGCAGGGAGCCTAGACTGTGCCACTGCACTCCAGCCTGGGTGACAGAGCTAGACTCCGTCTCAAAAAAAAAAAAAAAAGACTTGATGAATGGGTTCTTTCTCTTCTACTCTTCTGCTTTGTGAGGACAGGAAGAAGGCACAACATTGAAAACAGACAGTAGTGTTTACCACATACCAGACTTGCTGGCGTCTTCATCTTGGATTTCCTACCCTCCGGAACTGGGAAAAAGAAACTTCTCTTATTTAAAGCTATCCAGTCTAAGGTATTTTGTTACAGCAGCACAAACACACTAAAAGACCCAAGAAATTAGACATTCTAAGCTTTGAAACTCCCCGCTTTGGTCTATTTTATACGAAAAACCCAAGTTTCCTAATTATGATATTAAATATACATTGTGAAGTTTTACAATTAATTGGCTGTACTAAAGGGTACTTAATCATTAACAGTTTCCAAACTATTTATTTTAAAAAGTCAGATCTACTTGATTATAATTTATATGCAGTAAATTTAACTCTATTTAGGTATATAACTGTATGAGCTTTTGCAAATGTATAGTCATTTACCACGTTTCTATCACCCCAAACAATTAGCTCACCCTGACATCCTGGGCGCAACTAATATATTTTCTGCCATTATAAATTTGCCTTTTCCAAGAATGTCCTGTACGTGGAATAATGCAAATATGTAACTGTTTGGCCCTGGATTATTTCATTTAGCTCAACATATATGGGACACATCCATTTTGCTACACGTTAGTTGTTTGCTCCCTTTTATTGATGAATTTATTGGTTTTATTCTACCTTACAACTATCCTACATATGCTTTTAGACCAAAACTTGTGTTCTGTTTCTGACATAGACCTTGAATGTCAAATATTGTTTTGAGAAATTAGCATGATGCTAGAAAGTTTTATTATTAATTCACATGGTATGTTTTAAGAAGGCCTTTGAAATAGAAAACAAAATGTATATGTTCACTCTCTAAAAACATGACATTGTCACTTTTGTAGAAAAGTTACATAATAAGTAAAAAGTACATGGGGTCTCTATTTGACATCAAAATTCTCTTTGAGTAAGTTTAACTTTGAGTCCATCAGAAATGACTTTGGCTTTGCCACTGTCAGGGAATTAAGTAATCTAATTAGGGACAAGCTGATTCAGCACAGATAACTCCAGAAAAGACTTTCCCAGGCCTTTCTGTACCCTTGCAGGCATCATAAGTAAGATTTCTTGGCTCAGGACTCTGTATTTGCTTCCAGTACCAGTGTTTGTGATTCTTCCCTTTGGCATTACTCCATTTTGTAGAGTTGTTAACGTCTCTGGTTTGAGAATTATTTTTTTCGAACTTCTTACTGTGTTTACAACCTGAAATGTTAAACACAGCTACCACTTAAATATTGTTAAAAGAACAGTCATCTATATAATGACCATTTTATACCATGAAAGCTCTGAAAAACACTATCAATCACTGCCAAGTTTGACTCTCCCTGTAGAGCCTATTGTGGGAATTACCAAGCTGAAGACTGCAGACTCCAAATTAAATTCTCTAGCTATATTATCCATGGCTAAAGAGACTCTATTTACCTATGTTCAGCTCTATGCTACTGTCTTTTATGTTTAAACAAACACAGACAGAAGTCCTCCTCCCATAGTAGCCAAACTTTAAAAATAAAAAGAATTTTCCTGACTGTTTACACCATAACTATTACTATGGGTTGAAACTTTGCAGGGCATAGGCCTTGATCTGCTGAGTGTTTTTTCACATTGTATGGATTACTTTAAATGCTTATTTATATCATGGATGATAGGGGATATTTATCACCCAAATTGTTGTGCCCCCAACCACAATATAACATTCTTCAATTTCAGATTAATCCTAAAAGACAAGTTACCTTTAAACACAATTATTTAAATTACGGAATTAAAGGCATAATGAGTTTAGTATAGGAAAAACATATAGAATTTTCAGAATTTCTCACTGGGTTGCAGCCTTTAGTAAGTGATAAATCCTATAATCCCTTTTAGCCCGAGAAATAAACCACAAGGATGCTAATAATTTTAATAGGTGCTTCTAATGCTCTTTAAATTTAATATCCAATCTTTTTACGTACATAAAGATGTATCAATTACTTGAAAAATTCACTAGTATCAATTAATAACCCTCTAAATTTAAATTGTAAAACAGTGCTTGTATGTGCCACCTTTAATGGATGATATTCTCAATATTTGCAAAGGATTTCCTGGTTTTGCCACTGTGGTTTATTGCAATCCTTCTTTCCATGGATGATTCTATTTAAGTCGAGATTCATAACAGATAATTACTATTAGCTTCCAAAACAGACTTATTGCAAGACTGGTGAACATGATGAGAAGTAAGGGTGTCAGAAGAAGAGAAACATTAGGGGATCCTCCAGATTGCCTTCATGGCAATCAACTCAGTGTTCTAAAACTCCCTTTCAAAATGGGGTGATTGAAAAAATAAATCTAGTTTTTGGTCATGGGTTACCCTGTCAAAGTTATTTCCAAAGCACTTCTGTGCTTTTTGAAAATCTAGTCAAATACACAGGTATACGTGTTATGTTAAATACATTAGTGACTATAAGGAATAAAATAACACATTTTCAGAAGATCCCTCAGAGATAAAAGAGACAAAGAGCAATAACTTCAATGGAAGTATTCAATTTTGTGTTTTTTCATACACTAGAAAATAAAATCACCATGTATTTACATATAGTATAACAACTTTTCCATAACCACAAAATCAAATAGAGTGTACATTCCAAAAAATTGTTATAAACATAAATCACAATGGTTAAGGAAAACTGACCTGAGTATTTTTATCTAAAATATTTAGGTTGATAATAATGTTGGCAAATTCATTATACAATTGCTCAGTCTTCATATCGTCAATAGGATTGCATATTTTATTTATTCCTTAAACATGAAGTTTCTTATATGTACATGCCCAGATAGAAAAATGTTCCAGAGAGGAGCTGAAGAAGTCATCTTTTGAATAAGCTGATGCAGCATATTTGCATCAAGAGATTTGACAAATCGCTGACAGAATAAACAGCAGAGGAATGCGAATTCAGATCTAAGGCCTACATAATATATGAAGAGAGAAATTGAATGAGAAAACATGGTTGTTATGCACAGGGGCATGATTATGCTAATACAATTTCAATAACTACATAGGTAATACACAGAACATATCAACGATGTTGATACATCATGCATAATGCTTTAGATATGAGAACAATGCCTTACATTTTTGCATTTTGGTCATATTAGTCCATGAACCACTTGTATACCCATTGAATATATTACTGTTTAAGGTGAAGCCAAGTTTTTACTTTATCCCGTAGACTCTAGTTTTTATCATTTATTATTTCTCCATCAGGACTATGAAGTTAAAATGACTTTGTAATTATTTTTTAAAAGAGAACTGCTTTAACATTAACTGCTTTGTTACTCATTCTCTACATTTTATATATTTTTAAAATGTAAAATAATAAATGGCAATTATTAGAAAATATGTCAGTCAATGAAATAGGAGCAATACTGATAATGTAATTCAGTTTTATTAAATAGGTATGCTAACTTAAAATAAGGCACTAATATGATCTAGTTTACTCCCAAGTAGTGTCCAACAAAATACTGATAGATGTTTCTTTACAATAATTAGTTACAACAGTTTTCTTCTAAAATATACTTAAATATATAGTAAATATTGCATCCAGATCTTGGTATAAAGTAATATTCTCCAAGTAAAAGAACCAAAGTTCTTTGGAGAAATGCCTGATTCTAGGACTGAGATGGAAAATCCAAAAGATGAACCTGGAATTCATTGCAGGAACAGAAGACAAGAAAATGGCTAAACATATACATGCACATAGACATACTCAAGACTTCAAAGGAACCAAGGAAGGAAAGAGCCAGCTGAAATGACTGCAAAAGACTAAAGCTAGAAAAAGTAGAGCAACAAAATAAAGAGTATTGAGTTATAATCCAAAGTACAAAATAAATATCATGATTTGATGCAAATATAAAGTGATTCAATTAATGAATTAATGGATGAAATAGGAGAGACTAATCTCTAATCTCCCATTGAAGAATGTAAAATAATTTATATAGATACTCTACCCTTGGGAGGTGAAGCATAATTCCTCATTCCTTACATATGGGCTAGATATAGTAAATTTCTGCGATATAGTACAATATGGTAAGAGAGGGAGAAAAACAGACTGGAGAAGTCTGACCAACAATATCTCAAGCCAGGTGTTTAAAGCAACATCAATAATGTTAATAAATAATAAATAAATACCTATTTATAAATAAATACCTATTTATAAATAATAACCTTTTTATAATAGGTGTTCTTCATACAACTTGATGAGAATAAAACTTCATCTTTGAGATCTTCCTCCCCAAAAATCTATAATCCAGTCTAATCATAGGAAAACACCAGGCAAACCCCGACTGAAAGACATTCCACAAAATACCTAGTCAGTTCTCAAAACTGTCAGATCATAAAAACAAGGAAAGTCTTGCCACAGTCACACGAGACGTGATCATTCAATGAAATTTAGTATCCTGGATGTAATTGTGAACAGAAAGAGAACACTGGGAAAAAAATGGAACATATCTGAATAAAGTGTGAACTTTAGCAAGAAATAATATATCATATTGATACATTAGTTGTGGCAATGCATGTGCTCAGTTTGCCCTCCGATATGCAAGCAACGCTTACCACCTAGGCATTAGATTGACATATATCATTGAATTAATGCTCACACAAGTCTAAGTTAAGGATGTTATCTTATTATTAGTTGAATCTGTAAACAGTTCTTCAACCCATAACAATATTAAACATAACATTAATATGAACATGATAAGAGTGTAACTCTAATACACTCAATCCTGTTTGCTACAAAATGTACATTGATCAAAGTATGACAACCCTACTCTCAAATTTTAGTCAAAACAAGTTGACCACGCAAGTGTGTTTTTCTGTAAGTTTTTATATGTGAAAAACTTTCCCAGTTAAATATCAAATGTAAACCAAATAATGACCCCCAGCTAATATAAAACAATGTAATTCCAATTTTTTTGACAAGGCACATATGCAGATCTTCTAAAAGAGAAATACAGAATCCATCAAAATTATTTTTGTCAATGCATGTATTTTTTAATTGTTGAATAATGATTGTATATATTTATGGGGCACACGGTGATGTTTTAATCTATGAATACACTGCAGAAAGAGTCAGTCAAGCTAATTATATCCATCATCTCACCAATTTGTCACTCTTCTTGTGGTAATAACATAAAATTGATTCTTTTAGCAATTTTGAAATATACCATATATTATTATTAACCTTGCAGTCTAATAGATCACTAAAACTTATTCCTCTAGTCTTCCTGAAACTTTGTACCATTTGATCAGAATTTCCCTTTACTCAGCACCACCATCAGACTCTATCGTCTCACACCTCTTAGAATAGCTATTATCAAAAAAATTTTTTGACATAAGAGCAAATAGAGATGTATGATAATAACTTTATTGGATTACTTTAAAGCTATTGAAATTATTACAATGTTTATAATATGAAAATTAGACCAGGCATGGTAGCTCATGCCTGTAATTCCAGCACTCTGGGAGGCTGAGGTGAGACAGATTGCTTGAGCTCAGGGGTTCAAGACCAGCCTGGGCAATATGTTGAAAGCCCAGTTCTAAGAAAAATACAGGCCGGGCGCTGTGGCTCAAGTCTGTAATCCCAGCACTTTGGGAGGCCGAGACTGGCGGATCACGAGGTCAGGAGATCGAGACCATCCTGGCTAACACGGTGAAACCCCGTCTCTACCAAAAAAATACAAAAATCTAGCTGGGCGAGGTGGCGAACGCCTGTAGTCCCAGCTACTCCGGAGGCTGAGGCAGGAGAATGGCGGGAACCCGGGAGGCGGAGCTTGCAGTGAACTGAGATCCGGCCACTGCACTCCAGCCCCGGCGATAGAGCGAGACTCCGTCTCAAAAAAAAGAAAAGAAAAATATAAAAATTAGCTGGGCATGGTGATATGCAGCTGTGGTCCCAGCTACTTGGAGGCTGACGCAGGAGGATTACTTGAACCTAGGAGAGCAAGGCTGCAGTAAGCCGTGATTGCGCCACTGCACTGCAACCTGGGCAACAGAATGAGACCCTCTCTCAAAAAGCAAGTATATATATATATATATACTTTCTGTGTGTGTGTGTATATATATTTTTTATATATATAACATGTATTTATGTATATAAATTATAGATGAATAGAATGAAATATAAAGACTGAAATAATCTTATATATGAGTATAAAGCCATTTCAACTCAGTAAACAGTGATTTATTCAACGAATGGTGCTAAAATAATTGGTTACACAGTCTAAAACTAGATTAGAAATTCCAATTGCTTATTATAGACAAGAAATATAAACATGAATTAAATAACTACAAAAAGTTAAAATAAAAAGAATAAAAGCATTAGAAGAATATGCAAGTAATGAAAATAAAAATCCTGAGGGCGGAAATACCTTCCAAAACAAACACACTCCAGAAGTGATAAAGAAAATATGTGTATTTCTTTACATAAAAATGAAAAACTACCAACATATGAAAAGATCAGCACTCTAATCAAAGAGATAAATAACAGAGTAATAGTTTTGTGACATAATAGACAGATGACTTAAATTTTTAAATATAAAAATTATAGCTAAACATAGAAGTAAAGTATATTCTGAGACAATTTTCAATTTCAGTATTATTTAGACAAATGAATTTCACAAAACAATTGTAAAAATCATTTCATCCATTAGATTCATACACACACATACATAATATTTTTATATACATAATTATAAACAAGAACTTTGAAATAGGTAAAAAGCAGCAATGAGTACAAAAATACTCCCTTACTCCTTTATGTACTTCACTATTTAATCCAAAGACATAATCTTACATTAAACATGAAATTTTAATGATTCAGAAAAGCAATTATAGTATATCTACCAAACTAGTGAATATCAAAATAACACAGGTTTAGATCTCCCACAAATTCACTTTGGGGGCAGATTAGAAACATTTATCAGTTGCTCATCTGCCATTATAATTTGTGACTTTTTACAATCAAGAGTCTTGGTAATGTTTTTAAACAAAATATGAATGTACACGCATGATACAGAACATCCATCACCACTGTAGAGCTTTGTCAATATATTCCATTTAAGAAAGCAAATGATAAATATACATAGATTAAGAAAAGAGACATGTAAAAGACGTAAGTTACACCTTTCTTGCTTTACATTTTGATTTACTGACACTTCTACAGTATTGGCAGTGACCAAGATAGAAAATACACACTAAATTTAAAACGTTTCTTGAAATTAAAAGCATAATGACAGAGACTAATAGATTTCATTCCTGTTTGATCTCTGCACTGATGTAATATTTAGCTTGATAATTTTAGCAAGGAGCATTGAATCAATAACTCAATGATCTCAGCTTTGTTGATGTACAATTTTATCTTACATCATCTATATAACATTTATCAGTAACAATTTATAATACGAATGTTTAAATATGATGAGTTTAGGTCAAATATCTATTGAAATGATAAACAGCTATTAGTTCATATATCTCTGTTAAGTGATGTTAAAAGTAAACTCCTAAATGGATGTTGCAAAATTATTCAACACAACATGCAGAGTCCATCACTTCATCACCTTTTTGGCAGACACAATGCAGGGCAACTCAGATTTAGGGGAAGTCGGCCACATATCTGTTCAAACTCATTTTAGAATTCAAAATAAAATATTGGGCTATTCTAGAGGAAGGAGGAAAAGGAGGAGGAAGAAATGGGGAAAAAAGTAGAAACTGTATATTTGTAATATCATAAATTATCATATTCTGATTCTAATTTAGACATAACTTACTTTATAACTACATGACCTCAAACTTCTATGTACAATATCATTTCTTATCGTTTTAGGTCATCATTTCAGAAACATATTTCCCTTTTTATTTACTTCAACTATCAGTGCTTGTTAACACTTTTGTTATGAGACTCATTATCTCCCAAATCAGTTATCAATGTTATGCATTTTATAAATTTTCTAAGCATTCTATTTATTTCTGCTGAAATAGTAAATTAACAGAATTTGGCATTTTAAAATTATGTAGGTGAATTGTAAACGTACTTATAGTCTTAATTTATTTTAAAAGTAAATTTTCTTTATTATTTGGATAAAATAATTATTTTTATTTGGCACACAAAAAGATAAAAAAAGGCAAGCCCTTATTTTTCACTAATGTTGCAATTCTAGAAGAAAAAATTAAAAAGGTTACTTTCTAATGACAACAAGATAAAAAATTGCAAGGAATGAAACAAAAGAAATGAATAGAGGCCTGTATCCATGATATAAATAAAGGCTCTAATATAATATATGGTACATTGGAGAATTAATTTAAAGCCATATCGGAGGAGGACACACTTTCCAAAGATAAACAATTAACTTAGGTATTGGATATTTAAAATAAAAATCCTCCTACACGAAGGCAGAATCAAAAAAGATCTATCAATTTTGTTCCATAAAAACTGTACATCCATTTATTTGTGCTCTCCTACCTGCTCCCAATACCTCACCAGTGCTGAAATGGTGACTTTCCAGGTTGGAAAGCAGTCTTGGACAAAGAAGAGACAGGTGCAGAAAGTCACCCACACAATATCCAAACAAAGAGAAAAATAACTTTAAGGTTATTATGCAAATGAATTATTAATGTTCAAAAATTAAAAATGAAAAGGTAAATAATTACTTGGAATATCAAAATAGATCAATCCAGATTATAATATCCTAGAACAAAAATAAATATCTCACAGTTCTTCAGCTACTGAATAAATGAATAAGAACATACAGTTTTATTTTTCTAAATGCAATACAAAGTTGAAAACTACAGTAAACAAATATAGAACCAAACATAATAATTTATGGAACAAAAATATATTAGAAGCCCTAGGGAAAAAATAGAAGTGGACAGAATGCAGCATGAATATACAAGGAAATGGATGATACAAAAAAGAAGTTAAGATACAGCTAATTAATAGGGCAGGGAAGAGAAGGGTAGAGAATGGATCAGGAAGGTAAAGAGAAGATTCTAGCACTATCTGGTATCAGTAATTACTTTTAATGGCAAAAACTGAAAATAATATACATAATTGAAACCCTACATATTACAATTACAAGATGAGGTGAGTATTATTAAAGGGCAATATTATCCTTATATTTTTACATTAGGAAATAAACAAGAATGAAATTAGTAAAATCATTTAAGAAATTAATGAAATCACAACAAAATATTTCCAAAAAAGCTAATATGAAGAGTTAATAAGGATAAAAATAAATAAATTTATTAAAAAGCAAATAAACACAAGGCACAAGATGAGTTTCTTCTGTGAAAATGCTAGCAAAATAGATAAACTTCTAGAAAGGTTATTGATTAAAAAAATAGAGAACATGAGTTAATGCCATTAGGGAAAAAATTAACTATATATATAAAACACAGATCATTATGTAATAAGATGATGTTATGACAAAAATTATGCCAATACATTTAGAAAATTAGACAAAATGGCTACATTTAAATAAAAATGTAACAAGCCAAACTAAAAAAAAAAAAAAAAAAAAAAAAAAAAAAAGAACCGAGATAGTTCAATAAATTAGAGCGAGTCAAGTTACAATTAATTCTTCAACTAAAAGCATTTTTTAAAAACATCTAGACTGTTTTTCATAACGACTGTACTAATATACCTTCTTTCTCACCAAAAGTGTACAAGGGTTCTCTTTTCTCCCCATTATCCCAACACTTGTCATCCTTCATCTTTCCTATAATAGCCAGTCTAACAGGTGTCAGATGATATCTCACTGTGTTTTTAACTTGCTTTCCCTAATGAGTAGTGATGTTGAGCATTTTCTCATGCACCTATTGGCCATTTGTATACCTTCACTTAAGAAATGTCTTCTCAGAACCTTTGCTCATTTTTAAGTAGAATATTTTTTATTTATTTACTATTGAGTTGTTTGAGTTACTTATATATTTTGGGTATTATATAAATAGAACTATCAAATAATCCAGCAGTCCCACTACTGGATATATATCCAAAGGATATGGAATCAGTCTGTCAAAGAGATATCTGCACTCCATGTTCATTGCAGTATTATTCACAAGAGTCAAGGTATGGAATCAACCTAACTGTTCATCAATGAATGAATGGATAAAGAAAATGTGATATATATCATATTTATATATCTATAAATGCAAGAAAACAATATTCAGCCCTATAAAAAGGCAGTATTGTCACTTGCAATAAAACAGATGAACCTGGAGGACATTATGTGAGGTGAAAAAATAATAATAATAAAAAAGACAAGTGCCATATGATCTCACTGATAGGTAGAATCTTAGAAAGTGAAACTCATAGAAACACAGTCTTTGGTGTTTATCAAAGACTTGGAGTGTCGGGGAGAGAGACTGGGGAGATGGTCAAAGAATAAACAATTTCAGTTAGGAGGAATAATTTCAAGAGATCTGCTGCACATCATGGTGACTGTAGTAAATAAGAATATAATGTGTACTTGAAAACTTTTGAGAGGGTAGATTTTAAGTGTACTCACTACAAAAAAAATAATAATAAGTATGGGAGCTACTGCATGTGTAAAGTAACTTGATTTAGCCATTCTACAGAGCATATGTCTTTCCAAACATAATGTTGTACATCATAAACATATACATTTTACTTGGCAAAGAAACATTAAAATAATTTTACACAAAACTACCACTCTATCATTTTAAAATTCTTTTCAATTTCAGAACAATTTCTGAGACGAAAAATTAAGAGATAACTGTTAGGCAGGAATCTAGACCCAACATGGCGGCTTACCTGGCGTAGCAGGCCTTTTGTTAAAGACTCCCTTCACCCTTGTACACACCCGCAGACTTATATGCGTCAGAGTTCTGGCTGGGCAGTCACACTCCCCCATGACCTGCAGCTCGTCACCTGCATTCCACAAGTTCGTAAACAGCAGTTTCGGTTGACAGTTTCCAAAGACCTCTTCCTCATGACCCTTACTCAATTCCTGCCCTAGTAGTTTCAAGACCCCCCAGGCCCTGTTTGCACAACCAGCTTACCTACCTCTCAGGTGATAAGAAGCCCCTACCCTCCTTCCTCAGGGCGACTTCGTCCTCCCACGCCTTTGGACCAAGGAACCTCGCCTGCAAGCCCTAATAAAAAGCTATTCTCACTGCCATTTGCCTTGTGTCTTTGCTCCCGGTTCGGCTCCAGCCTCAGTTTACCCTTACAATAACTATTGGGTACTGGGCTTAATATCTGGGTAATGAAATAATCTGTACAATAAGCCCGTAAGACTTGAATTTACCTATGTAACAAATATTCACGTGTATCTCTGAACCTAAATTAAAAGTTAAAGAATGAATGAATGAATGAATGAATAAATAAATAAATCTTCATTCCCACCCGCGCTAAAAAGCAAACTTAAGAAATAAATCCAAATTCATTTATAAGACCACTCTAACATGAATCAAAATTCAAACGAAGTCAGAGTAATAAAGAAAAATTATAATCCAATCTCATTTGGGAAAATAGATATAATAATTTTAAACAATATATTGGCAAAGCCCCGATGGCACTGTGTGAAAATACATACTAGAGCAGATTGTGAATATCAGAGGAATGAAATTTTTAAGATATCAGTTATCATTAAAATGTTAAGTATTGAGAAAAATATAAATATTTTGAAAGTGGCAGAAATTCAACTTTCATTCATTTTGATAAAAACTTTTTTTTGGTATACTAGGAAGAATAAGAGAATTTTAAACAGGCAAAGTATTTGAAAGCATTCTATTTAAAATTCTGATGAAGACCAAGATACCTGCTATTTTAATTTGTTGTCAATAACAATTTTTATTTTCATATATTCAGAAATCACGGAACCCACTTCTAAATAACTTCATGAATCAAAAGGGATCTTCTAATAAATGTTGTAAGTACTTATCAGTGTAAACAATAATAAAAACAAGGTACTGAATGTCCTAGTAGCTATACAAAGACAAAAGAAGCTTGTAAAAGACTAAATGAAACTGATTATGAAAATGATATGATTAACTGCATAGAGAGTACCAAAAAATTTATAAATATCTTTTTACAAAAAAGAAATTTAGTAGGGTTAGAGATTTAAAATAATTGATAAAAATCAATTACCCTTTTGTTCATCAGCTATAAGTAATTAAGAATCATTTAGAGCACCAGTAACTAAAATATCAAGTACCTACCCATAAAACATACAAACACTAAAAGAAATCTATAAAAATACAAAGAACAAAAAACAAAACTTTATTGATACACATTAAAGGAAACACACACAAACAGAAAAACTTACCTTGAATATAAAGAGAAAGACCCCGTTTTGTACATGTTGTAAATATATTAATTCTGTTACTGACAAACAAACAAAGTATTTAAGGGTTCACAGTTATTGCAATAAAAATTCCAATAGAGTTTTGTGGTGGAACTCAATAAACTGATTCAGAAACTTAGGTAAAAATGCAAAGGTCCACCAACAGTGAAAACTGCTTAGAAAACAAAAGGATAAGGTGAGGAAATGCAGTACTAGATATTGACTTCTTATAAACCAATATTTATTAAGATAGAAATGTATTGGCTCACCAAGAAACAAGTAGAGATAAACAAAAAACACAAAAACACCGTTTAGAAAGAAAAGAAAAAAATTTTCAATAAATTTGTAACTAGTTATCTATGTGGGAAAAAATTTTGAGGTATGTATATCAGAACGCAGAACAATAAGTGAACTCCAAATACATTCATGACAAGTATAAAAGACAAAAAGATAAAAACAAAATCAGCAGAAAATTGGAAAAAATATTTTAAATATTTATTAAACAAGACTCAAAATTTATAACCCTTGAAAGAAAAACAGTAACAAGTGTCACCATGTTAAAATGGATAATTTTATTTATCTTAAAAACAGTGTGATGGTTAATATTAATTGTCAACTTGATTGGATTGAAGAATGCAAAATGTTGTTCCTGGGTGTGTCTGTGAGGCTGTTGCCAAAGGAGATTATCGTTTGAGTCAGTGGACTGGGAGAGGCAGACCCACCCTCAATCTGGGTGAGCACCAGCTAATCAGTTGCCAGCAAGGCTAAGACAGAAGCAGACAAAGGGCTAGACTGGCTAAATTTGCTGGCCTCCATGTTTGTCACATGCTGGATTCTCCCTGTCCTTGACAATCAGACTCCAAGTTCTTCAGCTTTTGGACTCTCGGATCTACACCAGTGGTTTGCCGGGGCTTTCTAGCCTTTGGCCACAGACTGAAGGCTGAACTGTCAGCTTCCCTACTTTTGGGGTTTTGGGACTTGGACTGGCTTCCTTGCTTCTCAGCTTGTAGACAGCCTACTATGGGACTTCACCTTGTGAGTCAATACTCCTTAATAAACTCCCCTTTCATATATACATCTATCCTATTAGTTCTGTCCTTCTAGAGAGCCCTAATACAAACAATAAACAATTTTTTTATAAACAACATATTGCAAACCTCTCCTTCATTCTCTATTCACTTTCCCTGCTTTGTTTCTTCAAAGCAATGATAATTTTCTGATTAGTATATGGTTCATGCATTTATTTTGTGTATTGTCTATATTCCTTCATAAAATTTAAATCTATGAAGAAGGCATATTTGTCTATTTTGCTTTATGTTGTGTTCCAGTAACTAGAAGAGTATCTGGCAAGCAGGACCCAATCAATAAATATTTGTTGAAAGACTACATTAATGAATCAATAAAATAAAGAGACAAGCATCTCAACAGAGAAATGACCAAAATAAAAGAACAGCATTTTATAGAAGATGAAAAGTATGTGTCATATAAATCAACATATGGAAAATGCTTAAACCTATTAATAATAAGATAAATATGAATCAGGATAACAATAGTATAACACTTTACACTCACTATATTACAGGTTATTATTACAGATATTGGTGAGGGTGTGTGCCAATGGAAATCTTATAAGCTACTCACTGCAATATAAATAAGTGCAACTCTTTGGGAATTTTACTGAAAAACTGAACAGCCATTTACTTTACAAATGAACAATTCTTTTTTCAAGGCATATATTATACCATGGACAATCTCTTACAAAAGTACAATAAACCAAAGTACTCGCATAGTCATAACATTGTTTAAAATAGTAAAACAATAAAGGAAAAAAGTCTAAAAGTCTATTGACAAGATAATAGATAAATTAGTTTTATTATATTTACAGAATTAAATACTAGACTATATTTGTAATTATTGAATTGTAGCTCTACACAACATGATTTGATAATATAAAAATATTGAGTGAGAACACAAATTACGGAAGCCTGCTGTATGAGGGATCTCCAGAGAAACAGAACCAGATAAGATAGATAGATAGATAGATAGATAGATAGATAGACAAATAGATAGATATAACAATGATTCAGTGTTGTGGGAAGTCAGGGACCCTGAACGGAGGGACCAGCTGAAGCCACGGCAGAAGAACATAAATTCTGAAGATTTCATGGACATTTATTAGTTCCCCAAATTAATACTTTTTTAATTTATTATGCCTGTATTTACTGCAATCTCTGAACATAAATTGTGAAGATTTGATGGACACTTATCACTTCCCCAATCAATATCGTCGTGATTTCCTATGCCTGTCTTTACTTAAATCTCTTAATCCCATCATCTTCTTTGTAAGCTGAGGAGGATGAATGTCACCTCAGGACCCTGTGATGATTGTGTCAGCTGCACAAATTGTTTGTAGAGCATGTGTGTTTGAACAATATGAAATCTGGGCATCTTGAAAAAAGAACAGGATAACAGCAATGTTCAGGAAACAAAAGAAATAAGACTTCTGGCCTCCGGTGGGCTGGATGGAACAGAGCCATATTTCTCCTCTTTCAAAAGCAAATAGGG
The DNA here is from genome assembly GCF_000951035.1 of Colobus angolensis palliatus. Classification (NCBI taxonomy): domain Eukaryota; kingdom Metazoa; phylum Chordata; class Mammalia; order Primates; family Cercopithecidae; genus Colobus; species Colobus angolensis. Next base: position 2,112,155 of record NW_012114933.1, on the reverse strand, counting down.
GAAATATCACTGAATTGTTTTTCTCAGCAAGGAACATCCCTGAGAAAGAGAATGCGCCCTGAGGGCAGGCCTATAAACGGCCTCCTTAGAAGCATACCGCCTTTTATGGTGGAAGCCAAAGGGATGAAATAAGCCCCGGTCTCCTGTAGCACTCCCAAGCTTATTAGGAGGAGGAAAATTCCCACCTAATAAATTTTGTTCAGACCAGTTGTCTGCTCTCAAACCCTGTTTCCTGATAAGATGTTATCAATGACAATGTGTGACAGAAACTTCATTAGCAATTTTAATTTTGCCTCATAAGGTGGTCCTGCAATCTCGGTCCTGTGATCTCACCCTGCCTCCATTTGCTTTGTGATATTTTATTACCTTTTGAAGTATGTGGTCTCTGTGACCCACACCCTATTAGTGCACTCCCTCCTCTTTTGAAAGTCGCTAATAAAAACTTGCTGGTTTTAGGGTTCGGAGAACATCACGGAGCCTGCCGACATTTGATGTCTCCCCCCGACACCCAGATTTAAATTTCTCTCTCGTACTCTTTACCTTTATTTCTCAAACCAGCCGAGACACCTAGGAAATAGAAAAGAACCCACGTTAAACATCGGGAGTGGGTTCTCCCAATAATTCAGCTCATGCATTTACAAGACTGGCAAGTCCAAAATCTGTAGAGCTGATGTTCCAGTTCAAGTTCAAAGGTCTAAGCTACTGTAGACACAGGAGGTGTCAAAGTTTCAGTCCAAAGGCTCTCAAGCAGGAAAATTATTTCCTACTTGGAGGAGGGGTGGCCTTTTTCTAGTCAGGCCTTCAATTAAATGGATAAGGCCCACACAGTGGGTGGGAGGGGAGGGGACAACTGCTTTACTCAATCTAAGAATTTAAATGTTATTTTCAACCAAAAATACCTTCACAGAAACTCCCAGAATAATGTTTGACCAAATATCAGGGCACTCCATGGCCCACTCAAGTGGACACATACATTAATCTCTATACCTATGTATAGTGCTCCTTTTTTATAAAGCATAAAATTAAGAAATACTAACCATTAAGCTATTTAGAAAGTGTTATAAACTATAAGTGTAAAAAACTGCAATAGTTAATAACAATAAACAATGAACGAATGCCTACACAAATCTAAAGGAAATAAATTTTTATGCAAGTTTAGAGAAGGTGGAGGGGTGTCAAAGAGAGAAGATGGCACTGTGCAACTTCAGTAACTTTAATTTTTAAAAGATGGCATTGGTGCAGAGGTACACAGAAACATAAAAAAATCAGAAAGGACATAGAAGCAACCAAATTGTACATATCACACACACACACACATACACACATATATAATATACACAAATAGTAAATACATATATGTAAGCTTATATATATATAAATATGCCCTCATGTATTTTACATTTACTTAATATTCCTGGGGAAAGAAAGATAAAACAAGTCTACATCTGTTCTTTCAATTAAGTTTCTAATCTATAAAAACTGTGAATAAATAGCAAACATCATTTAATAGATATTATAAGGAAAATAAATTATTACATGTAATTATACTCCAGAGTAAGTAATGAAAGCACCGTTCAGGAGGAATTTGTAATACTGAAAATTAAGTATAAAAGTCTAGTTGTAGTCACTTATATAATTGAATGTAAAGAGGAATTGAATATCAATAAAAAAGGAGATTTTTTTTGAAAAAATTATTTTTCTATTTTTTCTTCAGATCATTTGAAGAAATATGTTATTAATCATATGGCCATTTATAGATAAGTGCTAAATTCAAATTTCTGTATTAATGGTGAAAGAATGAGCATGATGCTCTGATGGTAGAGTTTACTTTCCAGAATCACAATTATAACAACTGTGGTGGGGGACAGCCAAGGTTTTGTCATTGATTTATTAATGGTTTTGATGCCAGACTATGTCTGAGTAGAAAATAACTCCTATAATCTCTATTTTTAAAAAATATTGCTCTTACAAGACATGGGTTTGGTCAATTTTTTTTTACTTATTTTATTTTTATTTTTTCAGTTGGAGTCTTGCTCTGTTGCCCAGGCTGGAGTACAGTAGCCCAGTCTCAGCTCACTGTAACTTCCACTTCCTTGGTTCAAGCAATCCTCCTGCGTCAGCCCCACCAGTAACTGGGATTATAGGCACGCACCACCACACCCAGCTAATTTTGGATTTTTAATAGAGACAAGGTATGCCCATGTTGGCCAGGAAGGTCTCGAACTCCTGACCTCAGGTGATCCACGTGTCTCGGCCTCCCAAAGTGCTGGGATTACAAGTGTGAGCCACCACACACAGCTAATACTTATTTATTTATTTTCAAATTGTGAGAACTTTTTTTAGAGGGATATTACTCACTTGGAAACAGAGGCTCACAAAGTTGCCAAACCACATGGCCAGTGGGCATGGGTAGGTGTTTATTTCTTATCCCTTGTTCATGAATATAAACCTAATATTTCTCAAAAAATAATTCATTAGAAGACAGAAAAGAATCATGGTTCCCATGTCCTTTCCTTTTTTTTTTTTTTTTTTTTTTTTTTTTTTTTTTTTTAGAATTACTACACTTATGTTCTTTTTTTTTTTTAAGTTTTATTATACTTTAAATTCTGGGACACATGTGCAGAACGTGAAGGTTTGTTAACAGGTATACATGTGCCATGGTTATTTGCTGCACCCATCAACCCATCATCGAGGTTTTAAGACCCGCATGCATGAGGTATTTCTCCTAATGCTCTCCCTCCCCTTTCCTACCACCCCACAACAGGCTCCAGTGTGTGTTGTTCCCCACCCAGTGTCTGTATGTTCTCATTATTCAACTCAACTTATGAATGAGAACATGCAGTGTTTGGTTTTCTGTTCCCATGTTAGTTTGCTGAGAATTATGGTTTCCAGCTTCATCCATGTTCCTGAAAAGGACATGAACTAATTCATTTTGATACCTGCATAGTATTCCATGGTGTATATGTGCCACATTTTCTTTATCCAGTCTATCATTGATGGGCATTTGGGTTGGTTCCAAGTCTTTGCTATTGTAAATAGTGCTGCAATAAATATATGTGTGCATGTGTCTTTGTAGTATAATAATTTATAATACTTTGGATATATACCCACTAATGGGATTGCTGGGTCAAATGGTATTTCTGGTTCTAGATCTTTGAGGAATCGCCACACTGTCTTCCACAATGGTTGAACTAATTTACATTCCCAACAGCAGTGTAAAAGCGTTCCTATTTCTCCACATCCTCTCCAGCATCTGTTGTTTTCTGACTTTTTAACGATAATTAAACCATTCTAACTCGTATGAGATGGTATCTCATTATGGTTTTGATTTGCATTTCTCTAATGACTAGTGATGGTGAACTTTTTTTCATATGTTTGTTAGCTACGTAAATGTCTTCTTTTGAGAAGGATCTGTTCATATCCTTTACCCACTTTTTGATGGGGTTGTTTTTTTCTTGTAAATTTGTTTAAGATCCTTGTAGATTCTGAATATTAGCCCTTTGTCATGTGGATAGATTGCAAAAATTTTCTCCCACTCTGTAGGTTGCCTGTTCACTCTGATAATAGTTTCTTTTGCTGTTAAGAAACTCTTTATTTAATTAGATCCCATTTGTCAATTTCGGCTTCTGTTGCAATTGCTTTTGGTGTTTTAGTCATGAAGTCTTTGCCCATGCCTATGTCCTGAATGGTATTACCTAGATTTTCTTCTAGCGTTTTTATGGTTTTAGGCCTTAAGTTTAAGTCTTTAATCCATCTTGAGTTAATTTTTGTAGAAGGTGTAAAGAAGGGGTCCAGTCTTAGTTTTCTGCACATGGCTAGTCAGTTTTCACTGTTTATTAAATAGGGAATTCTTTCCCCATTGCTTGTTTGTACCACATTTGTCAAAGATCAGATGGTTGTAGATGTATAGTGTTATTTCTGAGGCCTCTGCTTTGTTGCATTGGTCTATATATCATTGGTCTATATATGTTGCATTGGTTTGATACCAGTCCCATGCTGTTTTGATTACTGTAGCCTTGTAGTATAGTTTGAAGTCAAGGTAGCCTGATGCCTCCAGCTTTGTTCTTTTTGTTTAAGATTGTCTTGGCTATACAGTTTCTTTGTTGGTTCCATATGAAATTTGAAGTAGTTTTTTTCTAATTCCATGAAGGAAGTCAGTGGTAGCTTGATGGGAATAGCATTGAATCTATAAATTACTTAGGGCAGTATGGTCATTTTCACGATATTGATTCTTCCTATCCGTGAGCATGGAATGTTTTACCATTTGCTTGTGTCTTCTCTTATTTCCTTGAGCAGTGTTTTGTAGTTCTCCTTGAAGAGGTCTTTCACGGCCCTTATAGGTTGTATTCCTAGGCATTTTATTCTCTTTGTAGCAATTGTGAATGGGACTTCACCCATGGTTTGACTCTCTGTTTGTCTATGATTGGTATATAGGAATTCTTGTGATTTTTGCACATTGATTTTGTATCTTGAGACTTTGCTGAAGTTGCTTATCAGCTTAAGGAGATTTTTGGCTGAGACGATGAGGTTTTCTAAATATACAAATACATAATCTGCAGACAGAAACAATTTGACTTCCTCTCTTCCTATTTGGATACCCTTTATTTCTTTCTCTTTCCTGATTGTCCTGGTCAGAACTTCCAGTACTATGTTGAATAGGAGTGGTGAGAGAGCACATCCTTGTTTTGTGCCAGTTTTCAGAGGGAATGTTTCCAGCTCTTGCCCATTCAGCATATTGGCTGTCGGTTTGTCATAAATAGCTCATTATTTTGAGATATGTTCCATCAATACTGAATTTACTGAGTGTTTTTAGCATGAAGCAGTGTTAAATTTTATCAAAGAATTTTCTGCATCTATTGAAATAATATTGTGGTTTTTGTCATTGGTTCTGTTTATGTGATGGATTACATTATTGACATGCATATGTTGAACCAACTTTGCATCCCAGGGATGAAGTCAACTTGATTGTGGTTGATAAGCTTTTTGATGTGCTGCTAGTATTTTATTGAGGATTTTCACATCAATTTTTATCAGAGACATTGGCCTGAAATGTTTTGTTTTTCCTGTGTCTCTGTCAGGTTTTGGCATCAGGATAATGCTGGCCTCATAAAATGAGTTAGGGAGGAACCTCTCTCTTTTTTTGTTTTTTTTTTTTTTATTGTTTGGAATAGTTTTAGAAGGAATGGTACCAGCTCTTCTTTGTACCTCTGGTAGAATTCAGCTGTGAATCCATCTAGCTCTGGGCTTTTTTTGTTGTTAGGCTGTTAATTGCTGCCTCAATTTCATAACTTGTTATTGTTCTATTTAGGGAATGGACTTATTCCTGGTTTAGTCTTGGGAGGGTGCATGTGTCCATGAATTTATCAATTTCTTGTAGATTTTCTTGTTTATTTACATAGAGGTGTTTATAGTATTCTCTGATGGTAGTTTGTATTTCTGTGGGATCGGTGGTGATATTCCTTTTATCATTTTTTATTGTATCGGTTTGATTCTTCTCTCTTTTCTTCTTTATTATTCTGACTGGAATCTATCCTTTTTGTGAATCTTTTCAAAACATCAGCTCCTGGATTCATTGATTTTTTCAAAGGATTTTTCGTGTTTCTCATTCCTTCAGTTCTGCTCTGATCTTAGTCGTTTCTTGTCTTCTGCTAGCTTCTGAATTTTTTTGCTACGGCTTCTCTAGTTCTTTTAATTGCGATGTTAGGGTGTGGATTTTACATCTTTCCTTTTTCTGATGTGATCATTTAGTGCTATACATTTCCCTTTAAACACTGCTTTAGCGGTTTCCCAGAGATTCTAGTACATTGTCTCTTTGTTCTCACTGATTTCAAAGAACTTCTTTATTTCCGCCTTAAGTTTGTTATTTACCCATTCAGTCATTCAGGAGTAGGTTGTTCAGTTTCCATGCAGTTGTGCGGTTTTTAATGTATTTCTTAATCCTGAGTTCTAATTTGATTGCACTGTGGTCTGAGAGACTGTTTTATATGATTTCCGTTCTACTGCATTTGCTGAGGAGTGCTTTACTTCTATTTATGTAGTCAATTTCAGAGTAAGTGCTATGTGGTGCTGAGAAGAATGTATGTTCTGTTGGTTTGAGGTGTAGAGCTCTGTAGATGTCTATTAGGTCCAGAGCTCAGTTCAAGTCCTGAATATCCTTGTCAATTTTCTGTCTCGTTGATGTGTCTAACATTGACAGTGGGGTGTTAAAGTCTCCCACTATTATTGTGTGGGAGTCTAGGTCTCTTTGTAGGTCTCTGAAAACTTGCTTTATGAATCTGGATGTTCCTGTATTGGGTAGAAATATATTTAGGATAGTTAGCTCTTCTTGTTGCATTGATCCCTTTACCATTATGTAATGCCCTTCTTTGTCTTTTTTGTTCTGTTTTATCAGAGACTAGGATTGCAACCACTGATTTTTTTGCTTTTCATTTGCCTGGTAAATGTTCCTCCATCCCTTTATTTTAAGCCTATGTGTGACTTTGCACGTGAGATGGGTCTCCTGAATACAGCACACTGATGGGACTTGACTGTTTATCCAGTTTACCAGTCTGTGTCTTTTAATTGGGGCATTTAGCTCATTTACATTTAAGGTTAATATTTTTATATGTGAATTTGATTCTGTCTTCGTGAAACTAGCTGGTTATTTTGCACATTAGTTGATGCAGCTTCTTCATAGTGTCATTGGTCTTTACATTTTGGTATGTTTTTGCAATAACTGGTACTGGTACTTCCTTCAGGAGCTCTCGTAAGGCAGGCCTAGTGGTGACAAAATCCCTCAGCATTTGCTTACCTGTAAAGGATTTTCTTTATCCTTCATTTAGGAAGCTTAGTTTGGCTGGATATGAAATTCTGTTTTGAAAATTACTTTAAGAATGTTGAATATTGGCCCCCACTCTCTTCTGGCTTGTAGGGTTTCTGCCAAGAGATCCTCTGTTAGTCTGGTGGTCTTCCTTTTGTGGGTAACCTGACCTTTCTCTCTGGCTGCCCTTAACATTTTTTCCTTCATTTCAACCTTGGTGAATCTGACAATTATGTGTCTTGGGGTTGCTCTTCTCGAGGAGTATCTTAGTGAAGTTGTCTGAATTTCCTGAATTTGAATGTTGGCCTGTCTTGCTAGGTTGAGGAAGTTCTCCTAGATAATATCCTGAAGTGTGTTTTCCAACTTGGTTCCATCTCCCCATCACTTTCAGGTACACCAGTCAATCATAAGTTCGGTCTTTTCACACAGTGTCATATTTCTTGGAGGCTTTGTTTCTTTCATTTTTTGTTCTTTTTTCTCTGATCTTGTCTTTACACTTTATAAGTTGATCTTCAATCTCTGATATCCTTTCTTCTGCTTGATCAATTCAGTTATTAATACTTTTGTATGCTTCACAAAGTTCTCATGCTGCATTTTTCAGATTCATCAGGTCATTTATGTTCTTCTCTAAACTGATTATTCTAGTTAACAATTCCTGTAACCTTTTATCAAGATTCTTAGCTTCCTTGCATTGGGTTAGAACATGCTCCTTTAGCTTGGAGGAGTTTGTTATTACCCACCTCCTGAAGCCTTCTTCTGTCAATTCATCAAACTGATTCATCCATCCAGTTTTGTTCCCTTGCTGGTGAGGAGTTGCGTTCCTTTGGAAGAGAAGAGGTATTCTGGTTTTGGGCATTTTCAGCCTTTTTGCACTGGTTTTTCTCCACCTTCGTAGATTTATCTACCTTTAATCTTTGATGCTGATGACATTTTAATGGAGTTTTTGCATGGTCATCCTTTTTGTTGATGTTGATGTTATTGCTTTCTGTTTGTTAGTTTTCCTTCTAACAAACAGGCCCTCTGCTGTAGGTCTGCTGGCGTTTGCTGGAGGTCTGCTGTTTGCCTGGGTATCACCAAAACAGGCTGCAGAACAGTAAAGATTGCTGTCTGTTCCTTCCTCTGGAAGCTTCATCCCAGAGGAGCACCTGCCAGTTGCCAGCCAGAGCTCTCCTGTATGAGGTGTCTGTCGACCCCTGCTAGGAGATGTCTCCCAGTCAGGAGACACAGGGGTCAGGGACCCACTTAAGGAGGCACTTTGTCCCTTAGCAGAGCTCGAGTGCTGTGCTGGGAGATACATTGCTCTCTTCAGAGCTGGAAGGCAGGAATGTTTAAGTCTGCTGAAGCTGGGCCCACAGCCATCCCATCCCCCAGGTGCTCTGTCCTAGGGAGATGGGAGTTTTATCTATAAGCCCCTGACTGGGGCTGCTGTCTTTCTTTCAGAGATGCCCTGCCCAGAGAGGAGGAATCTAGAGAGGCAGTTTGGCTACAGTGGCTTTGCCACAATGTGGTGGGTTCCGCCCAGTTTGAACTTTCTGGAGGCTTTGCTTACACTGTGAGGGGAAAACCACCTACTCAAGCCTCAGTAATGGCAGACACCCTTTCCCACACTGAACTCAATTGTCCTATGTTGACTTCAGACTACTGGACTGGCTGTGAGAATTTCAAGCCAGTGGATCTTAGCTTGCTGGGCTCCATGGGTGTGGGACCTGCTAAGCAAGACTACTTGACTCTCTGACTTCAGCCCCCTTTCTAGGGGAGTAACCGTTCTGTCCTACTGGGGTTCCAGGTACCCCCGGGGTACCTAAAAAAACTCCTGCAGCTAGCTCGATGTCTTCCCAAGCAGCCTTCCAGTTTTGTGCTTGAAACCCAGGGCCCTGGTGATGTAGGCACCCGAGAGAAGCTCCTGGCCTGTGGGTTGTGAAGACTGTGGGAAAAGCATAGTATCTGGGTCACATAGCAGTCCCTCGTGGCACAGTCCCTCAAGGCTTCCCTTGGGAAGGGGAGGGAATACCCCAGCCGCTTGTATTTCCCAGGTGAGACGGCACCCCACCCTGCTTCCACTTGCCCTCCGTGAGCTACACCCACTATCTAACAAGTCTCAATGAGATGAGCCAGGTACCTCAGTTGGAAATGCAGAAATCACCTACCTTCTGCATTGGTCTTGCTGGGAGCTGCAGACCAGAGCTATTCCTACTTGACCATCTTGCCAGATCCCCCAGGTTTAATATTTCAACTGTATGAGAAAACACAGTGTAGAAAATAATGAAACATAAGTAGTCACAGAAACATTGAAAATATTTAAGAGGAAATAAATGTAACCTAAGAACAAAAGAAAATACTTTCTTACTTAGGAGCCATTTATTTGCGCAAATACATGTATAGAAAGCAACTATCAACCTTGTTTATTTAAAGTATTGAAGTTGTTTGGTGATTAATCAGGATTTTACATCTAGTTCTTCAATAATTCAATAACACATTTTTCAATCAAGATTTTTCTTATTTACATTTAATCTGTACATTATTAATATGAATGTTTCATGATTTTTTTTACCATTTGAAATGTATAAAAATGCACTTGGCCTTAGATTATTTCTGCAAAAATTACCCTATATTTTAATGTACAATAAAATTTCAAGCAGGGATTTTAAAAAATCTTAATTTAGTGAGCATATGTATGTGAAGACACAAATACACACACGTATGTGTGTTTGTGTTTCCATAAGAAAGCATTTAGTGAGTTCCTACATCTGGCAAAGCATATTAAGGAGAGTTTATTGGAAATGATAATTGTGAACCAAATTAAGATTGTTTTTTATGCATCAGATTAAATTAGCTTTAATATTATGATAAATCCACTGAATGATTTCCTAGAGGCTATTTATTGAAATTTTGAAGTATCTGACCAAACTGCATCCAATCTGAATTAAAAGAAAAACAAACATGTAAAAAGGCACTAAGAGAAGGAACAATCGGCACTAACAGTCTTATTGATTAAGTATAGGAATATGACAGGGTCAAGACAGTTGTCAAGGAGGATGGTGGTCCTTGCAGGTGGTATGTGAGAAAACAAAATACCCGCAAAGAGTGATGTAAGGGTGAATAATTTTTCCTTTCTTTGAGCCCCAAGGCATATATCTAAGCATATACTTGTTCACTAGTTGGTCCCAGTGGCTTTCAATATAGGCATTCGTTATTTAGCCAACATTCCTTATCCAAGCCCTTACTATTATAATGAACAAAGGGAAATTATTTATTAATGAAATAAACTTAAGAAAGTAGCTCTCCTGCAAATATGTGTCTTGGTTAAAAATAGCATTTATGCATACTCATCATGCTAACTTTTATCATTCATTTGTTGATGATTAATACTGTAAATACCTAACAACACAATACCCAAATACCTCAAATCAGTGTCTCCTTCATTTATGCCAGTCTTAGTGATTAAAGTCATTGCTAACACAATGATCCTGTCAGACATCCAATAGTCTTCTGAACACTTCTGTTTCTGTTTTAGGCCCCACATCACAAAACTTTGCCTAATTGTTAACACATTTCAAATATGTTACGTCCATTGCCATCACCACAGTGCTAATCTAGGTTACTATTACCATTATCCCTTCTCTGGATATCTGCAATAGCCTTATAATAGATGTACTCACAGCCACTCTGAATCCTTCTACTCCAAACATTCTCAACACAACGTTACATATTGATAACACATTCTGATTGTGTATATCCCATCCTCTCACTACCATCTTTTCAGAAGCTACAGTTGCTCTAGGATAAAATATAAACACCAAATATGAAAGGTGAAGCTCTTTATTGGACCTTTACACTGAGTCTTCCTTCTCCTCTTCCTCTTCTACCTTTTGAAGCTGGCAACAGGGCCTTCTTATAGTTCCTCCTGAGAACCATGCTGTTACTGCTTGAGAGCTCGCTCACATTAAATCTCTTGCCCCTTCCCTATAAAATATCCACACATACACATCACCTGCATAGTTCCTACTCTGCTCTGATCTTTAACACAGTTATGTGCCCATTAACAACTGGGAACTGTGTCCTTAGGCAAGTTTGTTGTGCAAACATCATAGAGTGTACTTACACCAACCTAGATGGTATAGTCTATTACAGACCTATGCTGTATGGTGTAGCCTATTACTGCTAGGCTACAAACCTGTATAGCATATTACTATACTGTATACTGTAGGCAGTTGTACAAAATAGTAAGTGTTTGTGTATCTAAAATATTTAAATGGAAAAGGTTATGCTAGGACACTAAGGTGGCTGCAATGTCACTTCACAATCAGAATTTTTCATATCCATTATAATTTTATTGAATTATACTACCATTGTATATGCAGTCTGTCACTGACCAAAACATTATGTGATATGTGACTATATACCTTTTCAGAGAAGAATTTTTCTTTTCTTCAGTATATGTAAGATACTCCTGTTACAGGTAATTTCTTATTTCTACATTTATTCTTTGCTGATGAAACTGACCATACCTGCTGGTTATATAATTGTTGTATAATGTACTACCTAATTTTTTTCCTATTAAAAATAGAATATCTTCTAGAAGTGAATCAAAACATAACTTTTAGGGTTTATTGAACAAGAATCTACAAGTTATTGGTCGTAAATGTGATTAGATAACACAGTGATATCGAGGCTCTGTATCAGCATTTCTGCAATTCCCTTGACCAATCCCAACAGTTTCCAATACGGCAATATAATTATAAACATTATGGCCACATGTAAGATACCCATATGATAAGGAAAAAAGGGATACCTTTCTGACTAGACTTTTTCCTTACTAGGGAAGAAAATAACTCCCACATGCCTTCTCTCTATATATTAATGGTAGGAACTGGTCACACATGCATCCACAGGTGAAGCAATGGCAAAAGAGAATGAGAATATTTCGATTGGCCCAATACCAAACATTATAGTAGCATCACATATGGAGTTATCACAATGACTAGCTGGCCTTGGTCAACTCTGTCACTGCAAAAATTCCATGTGAGAAATTGCATAGGAGAAGGAACTAATACAGGAAGAAACAGTGGGACATCAATTGCTTGACATATTAAATTTGAGAAAGTTACCACGGGTTGAATACGTGAAAACAATAGATTGCAACTTGGTATGATTTAATTCAACTCTCAGTTTAGTAATTCATTCTATGGCATTCATGAATGACAACCATTTATTCTGCTTAAAAACTTTCAGATGGTAATACCATTATTTTGTATCACTTATTTGACTTTTGGATTGAACTGTTTTAAAATTATGCCTTTTTTTTTTGTATGTTATATTTTCCATAAGAAGTAATGAAATTTCAACACAGATCCCTTAGGTAATTGTCATGTAATATACTTTATAGAGTTTCTCTTCTTGATGCTTTTTTAGTGTACTTTACTAAATTAATGCCCATCTTGAAATGTGATTTCTACAATGTACACAAACCAGAAGAAATAACTTCATTTATACTGCAAATCTTTGTACCATACAACCTTGGTCCTGTATCTATAGTAGTTCTATTTTTTTATTATTATTTTAGTTCTATGTTTTACACTGTTAACTTCCATTGAACTTGTATCCAGCTAAACACTTAGTCATGTTTTACTTAAACTACTTATAATCCAGGTAAGAGGGCTATATTTTCTTATTAGTTGTATTTATTTATGGCAGATACATAGTTCTTGTATATTGAGGTTATTTCTTGATTTAACCCTTAGCTGTGTTTTATAATATCCACTCATGTCAATTTTCTAATTATTAATATTTTGCTGTTTCTGAGATTTTCAAGACACTCATGAAATTTATAAATATAAAATTCATCATCAAATATGTATGTAATCTAATTTTGAACAAAATCTGATAAGCAGCACTTTTATAAATGCTATGAATGTCATTGATTAGATTATTGACAAGGAAGGCCCAGTGTCTTATGGTAAGTCACCTTCCAAATTAGAGTAATTCATTAATCAGTACAAAATGGACCCTGCTTTTCAATATGCTTTGAATCCACACATATATATTATTAGTCATTGAATATTGTCTCCAAATTTATACAATTATAAGTAATATTATGAAAAGCACTTGATCATTTGCTTTGTTGAAAGGAAAATCCACACACTTTAGACCATCTAATAGTCAAGATTGGTAAAGCTATTGTAAATAAAAGGAGAATGAGATTTGGTTTGACTTAATGCTAATAAATTCCTCTGTTAGGGATTTACTATACTAATTCTTTCATATATTGGTGTTATATTACCATAGCAATTTATAGAATTTGCTTCTTTGATATTGAGAGAAACAGGTAGAGGATGGGGAGAGAGCATGAAGATACATTGTTTATCTCAGTTCTCTGCTATAATTTCAAAACAGTCATTCTCAAAAATTATTGATAATGGCTGCAGAATGACATCTGCAAATTCTTACAAAATCCTAGAGTTCGATTTTTCTGGGTGTGGAAAACTAGTTCATCTTGAATTTATTAAAAATATTTATTCTACCACTTGTAAAAGAAGCTGAAATATGTTGACAAACTCTCCTTTCTTTTAACAGCAGTTTCACTGTGAAAAATAAACCTTTGACTCTGTCTGAAAATAATGCCCCCCTTTATTTCTGTCCCCATACTTCAGTAAATACATGCAAGTCTAGTCTGCAAACTTCCACCAGTAAATGAGACATTTTAAAAACATTTACCCATTACACTAAAGTGCAAAGACCTTGAGAATATTATTGAGCTTTGATTTAGAGAAATATAGAAAAGACTTTCAAATATAGTAAAACATAGTAACATACTTTGAAAAACAGATAATAAAAAATATAGCTTACATGTGCTGTACTTGACTGTGACCAAATTTGGTCACTGCTAAAACAATATATGGCTGAAAGCACACCATACTATTTTATGAGTGACTAGCACTTCTAGGACACCAGCAAAATAGAGAATTGAACTGCAATTAATTAAGTGGAAGAGATGTGAGAGTGTGTCACAATTTGTTGCTCTGTTGATCAGTAGCAATTCTAGATTTTGGGATGATAAATTAAGCTCCAAAAGGACAGGACAGGAGAGAAGGAAATTACACTAAACTAGAATCAAAGCATGTGTTCTTAACTCCGACTACCACTGAAGCATAAAGCCAAATTCATCACTTCAATACCTTTGTTACTTCATCTTCAAAACGAGAGTTGTACAAAAATAAATTTGAAGCTTTCTTTTGCTTTCAAAATGCGTTAATTCTAAGTTCTCAATCTCGCCACACTTAGTTTTCTGATCTGCTTCCTGCATTTTATTGATTCTCTAAATTTAAAAAATACTAATTAAATGTCATGTATAAAATGTTAATACGTCCTGTTCCTGACTTTTTTTTTCCATATTTGAGCACTACATATCTGAACTGATGAACTGAGTTTAATCTTCTGTGCCTAACACATTCTTGCAATGATTACTCTTTATCAATCACCAAAGTTTGTTGTGCTAACTTTGAAATGGCTGTTGATAGTATAGTTATTTCATCCAATTGTAACAAAAAGAATTTAATGAGTGTTTGAAGTGTGTGTGATTATATTATTTAAATATACATTTTCCAAGATAAGGATTAAACACAACTCAAAAGAAGTCAATATTTCATTATGAATAGAAGTGATTGTATATTATCGGGAAACTTTGAAGCTTTCTACACTGGCATTCTGAATAATCAACTCTGTTGTTTTGTCATTATCAGTGGGGGTGCACTTTTGTAGCTTTTGAAATTTCTGCTGTTTGCATAGTTAGAGGTAGAGAGGAAAGTTTGTTTTCCCACTGACATTTCATTGCTTGTTTGCTCTTCACTGATAGTTTGTGACACTTTGTCTCCCTGGCAGCTGGACTTTTTACCTGGTTTATATGGAGTGGTTTCATTAGAATCTAATTGATTTTACAATTGAAGAACTCACTGCTAGTATGTGTCTCTTATAAACTATTTTCTACTTATTTCTTCTTTTTTCTAGTGATATCAGAATAATTGGTTCAGTACTTTAAATTACAGCTTATTGAAATAGTAAAAAGTTATTTTAAATCAGTTATGATGTGGCATTTATTTCTTATCAAAATAAAGATATTTCCCACCATCACTTCCTGCCAAGTTTGGGTTCACAAAAGTTGATTATTAAAAGAAATGATAAAAATTTATGTAATTCATTTGAGATGTCAGACAATGGCTTTATAAAATGAGAGACAATCTTATAGCATGCAAGCTAAATATAGTCTTATGATTAACTTGATGAGTTTTCATTTAATTAATGTTTTTCACAGGTAAAACATAAAGTTTGTTTCTATGTATCTAATACTTACCTCTAAATATTCTCTTCCTTGTGTGTGTGTATGTGAGCATGCGTGCTTCTTTTTTGTGCCTGGACTTTTCCATGGTGACTTTTTAGGGTTTAGACAATATTTTTGGCTCTTTTCTTTATGAAAAATGTTTTTAAGTCAAAATTACAACTTGATATATATGGTAGTTCTTTTATCAAACTGAGTATACCTACTGCCCTATTGTAAGAAAAATACAGCATGTTTGACTTTCCATAAGAAAACCCCAAGACTTAATGAGCTAAAGAAAGTCCTAAGTGAAATCCACTAGCCTATTATTTTGTTGTCCTTGGGATTTAATAATCATGCGGAAAGCATTGTTCAGAGAACTAGAGGGTGGCCCCTTCAGGTGAAATCTTAAATGTACCAGTAAAGCAGGATGGAAACCTCCTCTCTTTATTCAGTCTTAATCTCTTTCTTTCAGGGACACTAAATTCATAGCTTCAAGTTGATTAAATTAAAATTCAATTAAATACATATTTTTAAGTGGACATACTAGCTTTGAACAGGACAGCATCTTTTGAATTACAATCAGTTTTCAGAAGTAATATTCATCAGATACAGGCATTGCCATTTTCTCTAAGAAGTTATTTGCATGTTTTAAATTAGAAAATTTAATATGCACTCCAAAGATCAAAGGACCAATAGCTAAAAGCTGGATATGAATATCGTCATGTAATTTTCTATTTTTCACTTTCATTGAATATAAAAGACTATCCAGAATGTTGTATCCAAAGAAATATCCTTTGTTATTTCTTTATTTTTAAACTGTCCCCCTGCATTAATCATCCTGTAATACTTGGCCCTTATTATTTATTTTAAATCAAAGTATGTGATAAGCAATTCTTTCACAAAATTCTTTATTATAGAAAAATGCCCTGTACTCTGACATCAAGAATTGTGTTAAAACTAGCTGAGTATTATTAGTAATAAGCATTATCATGTCTGAAGTATATATATAAGTAGAAGAAAAAATACTTGATTAAAAAAGTGTTAAGTCTACTTTTTAGCATCTTAGAGATGAAGCGGCTTTTAATAGAGTATTGTATTATATTTGAGACTGTATGTGGAAATGTGTTTTTCTGAGAAAATGTGTTATCATTGAACTTGCTTTAGGGCTATATTCTCAGTGCTCATAACATTAGATTAAAGTAAGATTTTCAGGTACATGGATGAACAAAGAGAATTCTGAAATACATCCTTGATCAATCACCTCCACTGGGGAGACAGAAAGCCCCAGCTTTCATCACATCCTGTCAAGTGGCTTGGTTTAAAAGGCTAAATTAGATATACAACAAAGCCAACACCCTGAAACTCATAGTAGAATTTAGTCATTGAGATGATTATATATATATATATATATATAACTGGACTTTGAATGTTTTAAGCAAAAGGTTTTTCTCCTACATTGTATTTGAATTTATAGCACTTAGTGTATCCCTTAGGACTTGCTGTATGGTAAATGGTCAGTAAATGTTTATTATGCTTGCTTGTTTTTTGTTGAATTAGTAGCTGATTACCACAAAGTAATACTGAAACAGACAAAATAAAAAGAGAAAGAGATGACATGGATTGAATTTCTTAGAGCTTGTGACTGATTTTATTAGTTATAGCATGCTATACTTTAAGACTCAGCTAAGTGACCAATGCATATTTATTTGTTTAATCTACTTCCTGAGAGTCTCAAAAATTTATCATATTTTTGAAAAGTATTGAGGGAGTTCCCCTGCTAAAGTTTTAGTTACAGGCAGATCCATATATCTTGTGGATTAGTTTTCAGTGGCTTCAAATCCAATCGTTAGCTTCCCTTTTAAAAAGTCTAAAAAGTCGCTTCTAAAAAGTCGCTGAAATTACCTACCTACAAAATAACTTTTTGATTTTTGAGTATTTGGACACCCCAAAGATAAGGATTTGTTTTTCACCTTTTCTTACTTCATTCAAGAGGCAATAGATATGATATTTCAGCTAGGAAGAGAGAGCACTGCAAGGATTTCTCAGGCATAAGTAATTTGAAAATGGTTAAAACACAGAATTTTATAATTAATACTTACAGTCTTTCAATTCATATTCTGATAATGGATCAGAATCTTTCCAACAATTAGCTCACTAAAAAAAATGGCAAAATGCTACTTTTAGAACAATTTTTGAATATCCTTTCCTAGCGTGATTTCTACCAATAAACCCCTGCTGATATTTTGTTGAATTTCTTTGCAATTCTCCTGATGGAAAAAAAAAAAAAAATCAACAAATAATTTACTTTCCTTTCTCTTTTTATTTCTTTTCACATACCTCAGAGACGACAAATGTTTTTTACTCCTTCAAAAGGAATATTTTAAACAAGATTGGCTTTATCTTAATTCTTAAAAAATATTTTACAGAAATTCTTAATTATGTAATTGAAGAAATGATATATTATTTTTAGCTTCCTTGAATTTGGTTAACATTTAATAATTGCTATGAACTCCTATATATTTAAAATTTGGTTTACTTTAAACAATAGTTAAACATTTTTTCTAAGGAATCATGCATTATTACACTCTACTTATGAAGATGAATATACATTTTATATTCATGTAAGAAAAACAATTTTAAAACTTCCATGTGTGCAAAGAATATTTATCTCACTCTCTTGCTATCCCTCTCTCCTATAAAATATTCATAATAATACATGAATTATTCAAGACTTAACTTCAGCCCAAAATGCAAACCAAAAATTATTAGACCCTAAATTTTTGAAAATTATTTCTATATCTTCCACATGGTGAGTATTAACTCATTAAATATTTGTTGAATAAAATTTTTGAAAGTATTTCAAAGTCTTTCTTATACTTAAATGAATTTTCAGTAAAGAATAAATAAACCATTTAGTAAACATAGTACATGTATATACTGGAATGCCTTAGATACGTAGGTATAATAAAACACATTATGTATACTGCATTATGCATTTGTGAACATACAAAAAAATAATCTTTATAGGAAGCACAGAGACAATCAACAGCCTTCAGTTTGCATGGGAGGACATTTTTAGTGAGCACTATTGTAAAACTTTCCATACTTTAAATCAGAGTTGTGTAATGATAAAATTTAATTAGAACTTGATAGTTTGGGGACTTAACCATATAGTGTAATAGAAAATGTCATCCTTGAACTTGTATGTATTTATTTTGTGTGAGATATATCTAGAAAACCCAAATAAATAAATATTTTTAGTTAGGAATATTTTATAAATCCTCTCTCCAAAAAACTAATAATATATGGTCAATTGCACAGTTATAGTAAAAGTATTGCGAGCAATGCATAGAGTAGAGAATAATCTTGCTTATTCTCTACTAAGATATAAAGCATTGATAGCAGAGCAAAGCTCTCAAATATGACACATATGAGCTTATATGTTGGCTTATTTTGAATAGTTTGATACTTGTGATCCCTTTATTTTATAATCCTATCCTAGAATTCTGAAGACTATTGTAGATGATGAGCTAACATTAGGTTTTCCAACCTCCAAATTTATCTTTAAGAATTTAACACATTCTCTTAGACATTTGCTCAGGAGAGGTATTTTTTTTTTCCTTAAAAGGATATAATTTCAAACCTGAGAGAGATCTTAGTCCACCTCTTGAGTAACCTTTTCAGATAACAGAGAAGGAAAATTAGTCTGGAAAGGTTGGTGAATTTTAAGGATGATGCAGTAACACAGTCAAATACCTTGGAATAGGACAACAGTTACCACATCTAGGTGAATTTTTTCCACAATGCCAAACCTATATCCAGAGTTTTATTAGATACTTAAATCATATCTCTTATGAAGGGTTAAGATGAAAATTTGATTTCAACTGACAGCCTTTCCCTTTGCTACCTGCCTTTTCACTTATCCTTCTTGTTTTCCTGCATATCAAATTCTGCCAGCTGAGAAAACAGTGTCTTGGGGCTCTCCTCCCAAAGATAGGATAATTTTAATGTCAGAATTTATCTAAACTCCTATTGAATATTTCATAGGTATAAGTTTTTACTCATAATTTAGATGAGTTTTTAAATACCAATCATCGTTTAAGGTAAAAAAAATTTATAAACTTATAACAGTAAGATTGAGCAATCAATTTTTTTCTGATTAGTGAACTTTATTTCACAGAGCAATTTTAAGTTTACAGAAAACTGAGTAAGAAGTTCAAAGACATACTCTCCACTCCATTCCACCCCTGTACACAGTTTCCTCTTACAAATATCTTGAATTGATATGGTGCATTGTTTATAATTAATGAATCAATATTGATACATTATTGTTAACAAAAGTTCATTGTTCACATTAGAGTTTACTTTTTGTGTTGTGCAGTTGTGTGGCTGTTTCCAAATGCATAACACCGTATATCTACCATTATAGTATCATACAAGAGTTTTACTGCCTTATCTTCCGCAATATCCCGAACCAATCTCTGGCAACTACTGATCTTTTTTTTACAGTATGTCTCCATTGTTTCTAGGATGTCATATAGGTGGACTCGTACAGTATGTTGCTTTTTCAGACTGACTTCTATCAATTAACAATATGCATTTAAAGTTCTTCCATATCTTTTTGTAGCTTCATAGCTCATTTTTAGGTTGCTGAATAATTTTTCATTTTATGGGCATACAACACTTTGCCTACCATTTAACCATTAAGGACATATTTATTATTTCCGATTCTGTTATGAATAAAGATGCCATACATATTCATGCTCGGGTTTTTGTGTGCACATAAGTTTTTAACTCCTTTGGATAAATATGTAGAAACACAATTGCCAGACAGAGTGAAAAGACCATGCTAGCATTATTAAGAAACTGTCAAACTGCTTTCCAAAGTGTCTGTATCAGTTTAGAGTCTCAATAGCAAAGAATGAGGGTTTCTGTTGTTCCGTTGTGGAACAACGGAAGCATTTGTTGTCAATGGTTTGATTTTTAGTCCTTCTAATAGATATGTATTGATGCCTTTGGTTTCATTTTGCAGTTCCTAATGATATATAATGTTAAGAATCTTTTCATATTTATTTGCTATCTGTATATCTTCTTTGACGGAATACCCACTCAGGCACATCAAGAAAAGCAGGCCCAAATAAAAATTTGATAAGTTGGATTTCATTAAAATTAAAACTTTGCTCAGTGAAAAACACTATTAAGAGAATGAAAAGACAAGCCCTAGACTTGGATTAAAAAATATGCAAACACATATCCATTAAAGAGGCGGGCGGATCACGAGGTCAGGAGATCAAGACCATCCTGGCTAACACGATGAAACCCTGTCTCTACTAAAAATACAAAAAAATTAGCCGGGCGTGGTGGTGGGCGCCTGTGGTCCCAGCTACTCGGGAGGCTGAGGCAGGAGAATGGCGTGAACCTGGGAGGTGGAGCTTGCAGTGAGCAGACATGGCACCACTGCACTCTAGCCTGGGCGACAGAGCGAGACTCCATCTCAAGAAAAGAAAAAAAGAACTTGTATCCAAAATATACAAAAAAATCTCTTAAAACTCATAATAAGGAAACTGAACAGTCCAATTAAAATATGGACAAAACATCTGAGTAATCAATTTTTTAAACAGCAATAAGCATTCTATACTCATAAATTTAATATAGTACTCTGTAAAAACGAAAGAGCTACCTAGTTTGTACAATTTTGATGTTTATCAATTTTTAATTTTTAAAAGACTGTTTTCACACTAAAAGGGAATTAAATGGAGCACTCAAAGGCCATTAACTGGAAAAAGTAACTTTAACACATTATTAACAAAAATGAGAAAAATGCCTTAGTATATGTTATATTGATCAGTATAGATAAATAAAATAATAAAAATCAAAAGAATAATGCTGTTTTATTGTTTTTAAATAACAGATTTATTGAGCTGTCACTTGCCCACCATAAAATTCATGATTTTTTTTTTTTTTTTTTGAGTTGGAGTCTCGCTCTGTTCCAGTCTGGAGTGCAGTGGTGTAATCTCCGCTCACTGCAGCCTCCACCTCCAGGATTCAAGTGATTCTCATGCCTCAGTCTCCTAAGTAGGTGCACACCACCACGCCCAGCTGATTTTTGTATTTTTTAGTAGAGACGGGGTTTCACCATGTTGGCCAGGCTGGTCTCCAGTTCCTAACCTGAAGTGATCCGCCCGCCTCAGCCTCCCAAAGTGCTGGGATTACAGGCCTGAGGCACTGTGCCCAGTCATACTCATAATTTAAAAGTGTATAATTTAGTATTTGTTGAGTATAATCATGGAGTTGGGCAATCATCACCATCCAATTTTAGAACACTCACTTATCACAGTGCTTTCGATATCTGTCTATGTCGAAACATGTATCAGCACTGCATCCTTTCTATTGCCCAATAATATTCTATTGACATGATTTATTATTGGCTTAGAAAACACTTCCCAGTGTCTCATGCAAGATATCTACTGAATGTTGACTATGTAGCTAAAGATTTTCTTCTAGCAGTTGGTAATCAATTTTAAAAATGGCAAATAGTTTCAGGAGGGCCAGACATGACTTTGATGGGATTAAAAAAAAACAGTCTTCTCAATTTTTCAGTACGTATTTAAGGATGCAGCAGATACGATTCAAGAATATAATTAAGCCTTGTTCAATATAACTTAAAGAGAAACCCAAGACCTCTTCTACTGACCTTCAAAGTGTATAAGTATCAATGGTTGAGTGAAAATAAGGCTAGTTATTACAAAAAGAATTAGAATTTTTAAAAATAAAAACGCTGTTGGAAAGTGAAATTATTCAAAAGAAATGTTTAACTGTTTTTGTAAAGTCTTGAATGCTTTATAAATAATAAATTTAAATGTTATAAGGTGATGCATATATATTTTAACATGAACAATTCTAAGTCTCTATTCAGAGAAAGCCTGTTAGGAAATCTTACAAACTCACTAGGTAACTTGCTTAGGTAGTCTGAGTGCTATTATTCTAAAATACCAACATGATTTTTGTGGTAGATATATAATTATTTTAACAGATTAAAGATTCATTTATTCACCGAACCAATTATAATAAAATAATTTATTCAATGTATTTAATATGCAAGGATTACATTTTCCTCAAACTAAATATAGCATTTAACATGTTACATGTTTCAGAAAAATAAAGTCCTTTTACATTTAATTAAAAAGTATAAATTGCAAAGGTCATCAAATTGATGTGAAATCTACACTAAAACCTTTTCAGACATTCATAAGAATGCCTAAAATGCACAAAAATAGGTTTTGTTGAGAACAAACTAGTCAAAAACTACATTAGTTCTTTGCCCTTCCTTGAATCACTTGAACATTCTGCTCTTTTGACATCTTTAACAGTTTTAACAGATTTTCATCTGGTGGTAGTATAGGCTGAGCTTTCTGGCTTACTTTAGAAAATGTAGCATTGAGAAATCTTATGACCACTGTTACTAGCTCCCTTGGTGTGATATGACCTCAACAGGCATACCTTATGAATATGGATCATTGTAAATCAATAAATAGCAGATTAAACTTTAAACTTTACATAGCTATCTAGAATTTATAAATTATTTTGGTAATCACAAGCCTATTTCTATGTTCCAGAGCTTACTATTCATCTTATTTATGTTTATCTATAATTTTAGCGTTAGAAAAAAGTAAAACAACAAGTAGATTTATACAACAGTGTTACCGTTGAGACAGTGATGAAATAGTACATATTAGGTGATCTCATTCAACACATTTGTATAGATAATGTAAAGAATGATAAATATAAGAACTTTATAAAGTAATATATGTAAAGTTGCATATCCCATATGTCACTT
>NW_012114933.1:2047451-2085392 GCF_000951035.1 Colobus angolensis palliatus | reverse complement strand
GGGAGGGATTGCATTGGGAGTTATACCTGATATAAATGATGAATTGATGGGTGCTGATGCGTTGATGGGTGCAGCACACCAACATGGCACAAGTGTACATATGTAACAAAGCTGAACGTTATGCACCTGTACCCTAGAACTTAAAGTATAATAAAAAAAAATAAAAATAAATTTCTTTATATTTCTGTGTAGGTTTTTAATTACACTGATACATTTGTAGCACTGTTAACTTGAAATGATTTTATAAAGTTGCCTTTCTAGTATAATTATGTTGTTGATATTTAATTTAATTTATATACAGTTTCAAACTATCAATTAAATGCTGGTAATTATTGACTTCCATAAAGGAAACTCTTTTTTGATAATAACTGCCAATCAAGTATCTTTCTATATCTCTGCTATTTCCTAGGCTGAATTCCATCAAATAGAAATTATGTTATTTGAATAAGGGTTGCAGATTGCTTATCATATTATTTGAATACATGTAGAATTACTCCACAAATTGAGGGGGTTGCTTTGGATTTTAATGCCTTTGCTAGGTACTCTTCTAGGCACAAGCAAAAGCAGTAATGGATTTGTTTTCATTTGCCAGTTCAGCTAATTTTGTAAGTGCTTACAAATTTATATCTGCAGCACTGATATATATGGTGCATTTCAAATCGGATAGCCAAAACAAACTTGCCATTTTAAGTGAGCATGACCCTTGCCAAGACTTTTTGGCATTAGGTCTCAGCTAACAGATCATTATCATTAGATCAAATGTCTTTGTTAATCCCTCATTGTAAATTAATCTCTCTCAAATGGTCACTCTCCATGACATCATTCTATTTGTATTTTACTCATAATTTTTACCACAGTCATATTTGTTTATGTATTTATTTTCCTTGGTAATGTCTATCTTCTCCAGTAGAAAGTGACTTTTCCCCAAGGACACCATCTTCTGTCTTGTTCAACTTCATATCCCCAGCACCTAGAACAATGTCTGGCATACAGAAAGTGCTCACAATTATTTGTGGCATGAGTAATTCTCCCACCTCACATGTCTATAAACCACAATACTCAGATCATTTAGTTTAATGGAGATGCCCACAACCTAATTTTTAATCTGACCTACTCAATATAGTCTGATCACTATTCACATTTTGCGTTGGATGAATTGTTATTGTGAGGCACTGTCCTGTGCATCGTCCCGTGTTTAGCAGCATCCTTGGCCTCTACCTACTACATGCCAGTGACACTCCCTTCCCTTGCCATGGCAATAAAAAATTGCCAGATGTAGTCTCAGGAAGGCAAAATTTCTCGTTTCAAACCAATGAAATACAAAGATGTCTGTCTTGGAGACCAATCACATTTAATCTGTGTATCAACTTGATCTCATAAGTATTTTGTATATTGTTTATTGATAACTTAGTTCACCTAATCAAGACACTCAAAAACACAAATTTTTCCATATATTCTTATTCACACCTTTAAACCACCACCAAATTCTGTTCATAGTTCATTCATAGTATCTTTTCATTCTCATTGAGAGTTATGTTTCAAGCTTTTTTCAACATTTCCTTGTATGACTGTATTTCCTTGGTATGACTGATTAATTTGCCTAATGAAAACCTGGAACAGTTTCATGTCTTAATCCTGTGTATTAGTCCATCTGTGCCGCTATAAAGGAATACCTAAGGATCAGTAATTTATAAAGAAAAGAGGTTTATTTGACTCATGATTCTGCAGGCCGCACAAGAATCATGACACCACCATGTGTTTATGGTGAGGGCTTCAGGATACTCCCACTCAGAGCAGAAGGCAAAAAGGAAGGAGTGTGTGCACAGATCACATGGCAAAAGAGCAGAGCAGAACAAGAGAGGGGGAAGATGCCAGGTTCTTTTAAACAATCAGCTGTGAAGGGATCTAATAAAGCGAGAATGCACTCATTACCACAAGGATGGCAACAAGTTAATCATGAAGGATCCACTGCCAAAATATAAACACCTCCCACCAGATCCCACCTCCAATACTGGGGATTAAATTTAACATGAGACTTGGCAGACCAAATAAACCATATGCAAACCATAGCACCTTGTCTCAACAAGCTTGGGTAGCATGGTTACCAGAAGAATCTGGTACAGCTGATAGAGCTATGCAGCCTGTCCCTTCCAGTGTTTCCTATTCTCTTCAATTAGAAAAAGCTAATAATTTTTCTAATTGTCCCTGGGACTGTGCTACACTTTAGTCTTTTCTTCATAGGAATGGACTTTATGCCATTTTATTGTGAGTGACTCTCACACCACCCACTGGCTCTTAGGCCTCTTGGTTATTCATTAATCATTTTAGTTTCTATGCATGCCATTGTTGAGATTTTCCACCTTTCCTGAAGCCAGAGGATCAAGTATAATTAACTTTATTTTTAAAAAAGCAAATTATTTCCACTTTACTCTTTAAATTCCACCTCATGACAATAGATGTTACATTACCGATTGACTGGAAATCAGTGATATTTAGGCAATATCCTGAGATGATGTAAGAGAAGTATGTTGAAAATCTCCTACTTCCTGCCTCAACAGATGAAAAAAAAGTCTGTTTATAATCATTTGCAACTTTCAGAATATTCTTAGTTGTACAAAAAAGGTGACATTTTAAATTCTTGATAACAATACCTTCATACACGTGCACCTACACACACAGAGACACTACACTTTTATACACCAAAATAATTAAAATGCATACTTAAATGGTTATTTTCTTCAACTCTAAGACAAAAAGAAATGGTTGAACCAAATCATTTGTACTAATAAGGAACAAAGTAAAATTGTTTTGTTGCCCAGTAGTAATACATTGATTTAGCAGTAGTTTCTTAAGCTTTAGTTTTGACACATTCTGGCTGGATGTACTACTATTTTTTTTTTTTTTTTTTTGATACAGAGGCTTGCTCTGTTGCCCAGGCTGGAGTGCAATGGAATGATCTCAGCTCACTGCAACCTCCACCTCTGGGGTTCAAGCAATTCTTCTGCCTCAGCCTCCCAAGTAGCTAGGGCTACAGGTGTGTGCCACCACGCCTGACTACTTTTTTTTTTTTCTTAGCAGAGATGGGGTTTCACCATATTGGCCAGTCTGGTCTCAAACATCTGACCTCATGATCTGCCCACCTTGGCCTCCCAAAGTGCTGGGATTACAGGCATGAGCCACCATGCCTGGAATGGATGTACTACTTTACGGTCATTTTGTAACTTGAAAACTGCATTTTTTAAATTCTTCACTTGTACGTATTCACTGTGTTACAGAATAAAAATTAACTTATTAATTTACCAAAAAGGAAGCAAAGTTACATTGTCCATTTTGAGACATTCTCTAAGTAGAAAGTAAAATCTAAAATTTTATAAACATAATAATATGACCAACAAAAACAACCACTTCAAAATACGTTTGAAAGTTAGGTTTATCAAATTTATCTTTATATTTTATATCAGTAAAATATGTTAATCTGAATCATTTCATTAAAATAAGACTTAGAGGTAGATTTCTCCAATCTCTGTGATCACTTCTATTATACCATCAAGAGTCCATGATTAAGTTAATTAGCTTGATGGAATCTTTC
Organism: Colobus angolensis palliatus; assembly: GCF_000951035.1. Taxonomy (NCBI): domain Eukaryota; kingdom Metazoa; phylum Chordata; class Mammalia; order Primates; family Cercopithecidae; genus Colobus; species Colobus angolensis. The sequence goes on along the minus strand of NW_012114933.1, from coordinate 2,081,803 downwards.
TACAATGTACACATTAATAAAAATTACACATTGTACCCCACAAATATACACAATTATTATTTTTCAATTAATAATAAATTAATTTTACAAATGTTTTTCTAAAAGAGTCAATGACTATATTTTTATGAGATTTAAAATATTTTTAAATTTATGTGCTCATTTTAAAATTTAGATTCAACTATATTTCAAATTAAAGAATAAAACAATCTAAATTCTGATTCCAAAAATGATGAGAAAGTAACTAGTATTTTTAAATTGAAATAATTACATTTCTAATTCAATAAAGTAATTGAAGTGCATGATAAATTATACAAATTTGGTATTTTAGGGCATAATTTATCAAAATCAGATTTTGTCTATAGTATCAATAATATATCATGTCTAATTTATTGTTCATTTATATAATATATTTACTTTGGTTACATTGAATAGCTTTACATACATAGGCTGATGTACATTTCTTATTTTTATTTACATGCCTGTTTACAAACTAAAATTTATTCCAAAGCCTTGGGTTCTATCAAATAGATATTTTTCTGATCACAGGTAATATAATAGTTTATATGTCAAAATAGAATTAGACCCGTCCCACTCAAGCCCTAAAGTTATAACTTTATCAAAACATTTATCCAATAGAAAAATGTTTTAATTTTTAGCATTTGAGATAATGCAATAAACATACTAATACTCTAAGGCTAAATTTTAAATTGAAGAACTTGTCATTTCTTGAATCTCTAACTTTTCAGTTTGCCCTTACAGAGGGCACTAACATTTTTATCTTTTGATTTAACATAATCATGGAATTTGGTAGAAAGAAATGATTTAAACAGCAATTATATAACTAAAAAGATAAACTGCTTTGCTTTTCCACAAATGAAAAAGGTTATACAAATGACCTATACAATCATCTCTTTCTTGATTACATTTCTCAGTTTACTTTACTCAAATTTAGGAAAATCAACCATTTTTTACCCGATATTTCCAATCCCATTTTTATCTATAATTTAAGTATTCTGTATGATTTCTTTAATACACAAACACGAGTGTAATTAATAAAGTTCTTTGAAAATAGTTTTTTGGCAGGTACATGCAGACCTTCAATTCCAAAAATGCACTTGAACAGTAATTATAAATAATGGTTTAGTGTCCCAGAGGGTCTTGTCAGTGCAATCATTTATCTGTGTAAAAGTCTGTCATAAATTTTGAATGAAAACCACGGCACTAAATGTCTGGATTAAACGCTGACTTCTCTGAAGCTAAAAAAGTCATGTCTACCTATTTTAGTTGCTTTTCTTTTATTTGGCATTCATACGCTGTTTCCCCTTAATGTGACAGTCTAAAGCAGACAAAGAAAAAGAGGCACTACACTTTTAGACAGCACAGTGACCGACATTAGGACCTCTTGACTGTGTGTCTTGCAGTCAGGGACATCCAGAGTGGTGCAGGTGGGGCTTGCACAAGGCCAAGGAACATCTGCTTTGCCACGAAGAGAGTCAATGATAGGGCTCTGTATTATCCTGTAACAAGCTTGAAGGAAAAAGAAAAAAAAAGGATAAAAAAGGTTGTAGAAATTTCTATCACAAACAGAGCTAGTGGCAGCAGGTGAGACTCTAGCCCATCTGTGCATGAAGAGCTCCCTTAGCAAATGAAATCATATTTTCTTTTCAATGTAATCCATAAAGATGAAGAGCAGAAAGTTTCATCTTGGATCAGAGAAGGAAAAAGATAGAAATGAAACAAATCTGATACATCCTAAGTAGCATTACGCTACCGCTTCTCATAATATGTATTAAATACCTCATTTCAGCTAAGCCCTGACTGAGCTACCACGAAAGAGCTGCTGTAAAGAGCTGCTGGTTTGTTGCAAATGTTTTGCCTAACAAATAATTGATGGTTGAGACTTAACTCAGATATTTAAAATAATATGTTATTCTTCTGAATATTTTCACATCTTGGCACGTCACTCTTAACATTTTGCTTAGATTCTTCTACTGTGACCCGTGGAGAGGTTCCTTTCTAGAGAGTCTTTGAGCAACTTCAAGGATGGGAGGGTATTTTTTACATCTCTGGTCTTTAGCAATTATGCCTGGCAATAAATGTTTGTTAAATGAACCTAATAATCTTAGAAGAATGTGCCCATACTTCTAATTTGATTTTACTTATTCATCAAAAAGTCAATACAGATCATCTAAAATATAAATCTTAAAATATTTTGTTTTATTTTGCTTTACTGGAAAACACAGTGCAAAAATCAACTAAATATTTAATTTTATTTAAACATGGTTATTTTGTAGTGTTCTTGTTAAAACTAATTTGGGCTTCTGTGAGGAGACAAGGAGCATGGTATTCCAACTTAGAATGCACTAATAATCTATTTTGTAGCTTCCAAAAATATGAGAAATGTTCTCCTCAAAAATGATCTTGTAAGAATGTATTCCATGGGTTTTCAAGACACATGTGAAATTCCAGTGAACATCAGCAAGTCCCATTTCAGTTGTCTTACATAATGATATAGAAGCTAAAACAAAGATGATTTCTTCTAGATTGCTGAAAACATCTAAAAATTCACTATGTATTTTCAGTCTCTGTATTTTTTATGGTCTGAATGTTTGTATCTCCTCCAAATTTACACGTTGAAATCTAATCACCAATGTGATGGCACTGGGATGTGGGGCCTTTAGGAGGTGACTAGGTCATGAGAGCAAAGCCCACATGAATGGTATTCAATCTTTAAAAATAGGCAACCTTTAAAAGGAGCTGCATTTTGTTTTTCACCACGTGAGGATGCAGAGAAAAGTCCTCTTATATGAACTAGGAAATGAGCTTTCACCAGACACCAAGTCCACTGGCACTGTGATCTTGGACATTCCACGCTCCAGAACGGAGAGAAACCTATTTATGTTGTTTAAAAACGACCTAATCCATGGTACTTTGTTGGTACTTTGTTATAGCAGTCCAACTGGACTAAACAATTTTTTTTTTTTTGAGACCGGGTCTCGCTCTGTCAGCCAGGCTGGAGTGCAGTGGCGTGATCTCTGCTCACTGCAAGCTGCTCCTCCTGGGTTCACGTCATTCTTCTGCCTCAAGTAGCTGGGACTACAGGCGGCTGCCACCACGCCCGGCTAATTTTTTGTATTGTTAGTAGAGACGGGGTTTCGCCTTGTTAGCCAGGATGGTCTCGATATCCTGACCTCGTGATCTGCCTGCCTCGGCCTCCCAAAGTGCTGGTATTACAGGCGTGAGCCACCGCGCCCGGCCTAAAACAACATTTTAATCCTCAAAACAGAATATTTAAGGATATCAAATTGGGGTAGAATAGCAGCATCTGAATTTCTACACTGAGCAAATATAGTTTGTTTATTTTTCATATTAAAGCTTCATAAAGAGATTGTACATTTATTATTTCAACACTACTGTTGAATTATTTTAAACCCTTCTGGGCTGCCAATAAGCAAAACCCAGCTACACAATAAATGAGAAACCCACATACCATTCCCATGACAAACTCAAAGAAAATTTTCTCCCAGACAAATAAAGGATAAGATTATATTTTAATTAAATATTATTTTATGCATTTTGACAAGTGCACCATAAAGAACTGCTTATATTGAGCTGATATTTTTATACAATATACATTTTAAGAATTATTTTAGCCAGGCGCGGTGGCTCACACCTGTAATCCCAGCACTTTGGGAGGCCGAGGCGGGCGGATCACGAGGTCAGGAGATCAAGACCATCCTGGCTAACATGGTGAAACCTCGTCTCTACTAAAAATGCAAAAAAAAAATTAGCCAGGCGTGGTTGTGTGTGCCTGTAGTCCCAGCTACTCGGAGGCTGAGGCAGGAGAATGGCGTGAACCCGGGAGGTGGAGCTTGCAGTGGGCCGAGATGGTGCCACTGCACTCCAGCCTGGGCGACAAAGCGAGACTCTGTCTAAAAAAAAAAAAAAAAAAAAAGAATTATTTTAACTCATAAACATCTTTTTTTTTATTATTCAATTTAATATTTTAAACCAAAGTTGAAAAAAAGTATCCTTTTGTTGTTGTTGTTGGGGTGTGCTGATTCTGGGTATTTCTGTAAGCCTTTGTACATATTACAATTACAACCCTACTGAAATGCATTGTCTGAGCTTTCTAAGCCAATTATGAATCTCGGAAGTGCAGCTCTGCTTCCTGACCAAAAGGAAGCCAACCAAGCACAATATTACAACTCCTTAGAGAGTAATTTTTCCATAATGGATTTTACTTGAGTGACTCATACTGATTATATAAGATGCAACACAATTAAATACGATTCTGTGTGGCTTTGCACATATGTACACGTGTATCAGAAACAATGCAACAATTGCAATTGCTTCCACAAATAGCCTTAAAAAAGGAACGAGTAACGTCATACAGATTACCAATAGCCACTTCAATGGAGAAGCATAGGAGAGGCTAGACAGGACAAGAAGAACTTTAGCAGAGGGAAACAGCAAGGCTCAGGAAAAAGAGGTTGATTGTTTCTTTAAGATTAGGAGTCATAAGGCTGATGGAGAAATGGGGGTTAGAGATATAATTTGAAAAGAGTCAATTAAGTCCAGAGAGGCAGGGAAGTGGTTCCAGATGGCAGGTAAAACACAGGAGAAAGGGAAAGTGGTGGAGTGGATAGAGGTGAAGAGGGTGAAGAGGGGGCCTTGAGAAAGCAACTAGGGAGGCTTTTAAATCTGAATTTAATGACAGAATAAAACAAGTACAAAAAAGCCAATGTTCTGAAACAATTTTCAATAACAATCTAATATAATTCAAGTTCAGAATTTTAAGTATATTTGCAGCTGAGAGGGCCAACAGCATAATCCTTCACAAGAAGCTTCTTTTTCCTGCCCAGGCCTCACTCCATCACCACCAAAACCTATGACCTACACACAAAAAAATCACATGACTTATAGCCCACATTTTGAAAGAGACTCGTATATTTTTCACAGCTGTTTAACTCTGTAATCATGAGATTTACATGTATTACAGGAAAATAAAAGTGGATTTATAAACCCATGTTTTTAGACTTGGGTTGAATCTCCCATGCCAACCTACCAATTTTCCTCATGGGATTTAACAGGTAAGGGAGGAAGAAACTTCATGTAAAAATGCCCTTGATCTCTACCCATTGTTCAGACAATAGAGAGGGACCTTCATAAAACAGCAGAGATTTCCCCAGTACAACACACAATCTGTTTTCCCAAATGACAGCCCCCTTTAAGTATTAACTACCAGCAGTGGAGAGCAAATACTTTTTTGTTCCTGCTCTTGTATGGGGTGGCATTCTCAAGAGCAGAAGGCAATGGCACTGAGTAAACCTGGTTCCATTGAGAGAATAAGTATTTATTAAATATGTACTGGTTTAATTTTTTATTGGGTATCTATTATGGAGTAAGCCCTGTGCTGTGTAATACGGATGCAGTGACCAATTAGGCAAAGTATTCTTCAGAAGTGTATACACAAGTGAGGGCTTAGAATTCAGAAGACAGCTACAAAACCAAATAAGAGAAATGATAAAGCTAAATATAAAGGTAACACATAAAACTAATGCTTATTTGTTGTTGAGATATCAAGAACAGTTTCCATGATAAGTGGATCCCAGCAACTTTAAGAATCCATACTATGCACAAGAACCCAAGGACAGAAACAATATTTTCCAGGGGTTAACAGTAGCTATTCAAGTTGCCTGGTGTCACAGCAGTACATTTTAGCTCTTTTTAAAAGCTTTGGAAGCTTTGGCTACTGGTCAGTGTATCTTACTAAACCACTCTCAGAATCACTTTCTCAGTATTGCCTCTGCAGAGAAAGAGTCTGTCTGAGAATCCTTGAGTGTCAAATATACTAGTGCAATTAACATAACAAAAATGTCCCCAGAGACATAATCTGGTGTAAGGCAGAGTAATATCAAAGTTTTAAAAAGCTTTATTGACCCTTTTTCTTAAATGTTCCAGATTGGTGGTTCCCAAACTTGGCTTCATAGTAGAATTATCTGGGGAGATCTTTGTAAAAAGACAGACACTTGCACACACAGTTCCAGCCATCACCCAGAGACCTGTTATACAGCAGTGGTCAATGAAGCAATTCTACGAATATACATATATAAGCTAGATTTCATGTACGCTAAACTCCCTTTTCAAAAATGTAGGTTTAGGATTTGGAAAATACTGGTTTAGGGAAAAAATAATTGGCATTTGGAGCCAGCAGCAAATTCTCCATTTGCCACTAAGTTACTGCTTTCTTCTTTATGACTCAGGATCCAACATTCAGCGCTGGCACAGGACAACATTAACCAGAGACATCTACTCTCCTGACCAATGAGGTACAGACTCCAGGGCAATGCTTCACCACAACCCTTACCAGATGTACTCAAAGACAACTGCATCCAGATGCCACCAACAAAACTCTGAGTTTTGTCCCTGACAGTAGCAGAGATGAATAATGCTTCAGTGTGTAGGGAGGATTTGAATGGCGAAGAGCCTGGATAGGAGAAAAGACAAGTTAATTAACTTGTCAAATCATTCCGTTCAGAGAACATAAATTCAAAGGAAACTGCATAATGAAATAACATTTCCATTTTCTTGAATTTTTTTTGTATTCTGATTCATTGTTCAAGAGGTACCTACAAATTAGTATGGTTTTTGCAAAGATCACATATAATGTCTGAGGACTTTTGCAATGTAAAACAAGTTATATTATTCTTAAATTTGTATGTGCATAGCACTAACAGGAAATGTAATTCTGTTCCTTTACAGTGGTTACTCGATAGATATCAAATACTAGAACATATATGAAAAATGCCTGTTTTTGTAATCCACTACCTGTTTTTGTAAATAAAATTTTATTGAAACACAACCTCCCTCTTTGTTTACTTGTTGTTGACAGCATCTTTTGTGCAACAACAGCAGGTCTGAGTAATTGTAATATATTGCATGTTTCTCAATGCATAAAATATGTATTATCCCACCTCTTTACAGAAAATATTTGCTGACTCCTGCTTTAGACCATTACTTGAATCAGATGTAAAATATGTCAAAATCTCCATAAAACATCATAGCAAAATTAACACTGAAAAATCGCTGAAATTAAGTAAATATGTTTTATGAAATAAAATAAAGTTAAAAATGTATTAACTATGTGTCTATTTCAATTTCATTTCTAAACATTGCCAGTCAACCAAAAGCCTTTCACACATATGGACAAGAATAATTAACTCAAAACTTCTTTAATATTTTGCTGAATCATATAAAAAAATTTACATTTATTTGGTTGTTTCCTAAGTTTGACAAGTTGGGATGATGGACTGCATTTTATTTAACAATTTGTTAGTTCGATTCATAACTTTTAAATATTTAGAAATATGCTATGTAGCCTCATTTGTACTCTTACGTAGGCTCCACCAAAGTTTCCACCTGGCCTCTAGGCTGTATTTCATGCCTCAGTCATACCAGAGAGTACACCATTGTGCCAGAAATGCACTCTGGAAGATCCAGTTGTAAACTTTGGTCAAGCCCAGAAAGCTAAATTTCTAAATTGTCATGGCATTATCAATCAAGTACGAACTGTCCTCCTTCCATGCTCTGTCTGTACGGGCCTTGAAATCAATCTAACTGAAGTGAAAATAAAACGGGATGAAAGAAGGAATGGTTCCCTTTCACAACAAGAGATAGCCAGCCTGCAAGATAGCCAGGCCTGGATACATAGAAGGAGGAAATGTCAATTTAAATCAAATCTGACTTTTGCTTTTATCTAGATGTGTCTATGATGCAACTTAAAGTAAGTTAACAATTTTTGTTACTCAAGAGTGACTAGGTAAGTAATGAGACCCCATTGTATAAAATTAATGGGAGACATAAATAAAGGTGCTTTGTGAGTACAACCCATGAGTCCCATTTACAAAACCTAATAGTTTATATATATGTATGTGTGTATGTGTATATATTTGTGTGTGCATATATATATATATATATATATCTCCCAAAGACTTATATAAATGTTTCACCCATGAGTCACATTCATAAAACCTAACTCTGTGTGTGTATACATATGTGTGTGTGTGTGTATGTGTGTGTGTGTGTGCCTGTATATATAAATATCCCAAAGACTTACTTTAAAATAGGTCATAGGATAGTGCTGAAGAATCCAGAATCGGACAATTTTGCCTAGAGTTGAGCTCCAGGTTTACTACTTAAACTTGTGACCGTGGGCAAGTTATGTATCTTCTCTGTGCCTCAAAAAGGAAAAAAAAAAAAAAAATTGGAAGAACATAAGCAAATTAACTATAGCAAATAAGTGTTGTGAATACTGAATGAGTTAATAAATGTCCAGTGTTTAGAGTAATACTGACACAACAAAGTGAGCTGGAAATGTTTGCCATTTTTATTTCTTAGTTTTTACTATTTATTGCAATATAAATATAACCACCATAGAGTGAGAGAACAAATCTTAAGTGCAGAAGTCAATGAGTTTTTACAGATGTATACACCTATCTAAATACTGAGATCAATATAAAAATATTTCTTGCCTTCCGGAAAGCTCTTTAGTCCCCTTCATAGTTGTTACTCAACTACCACAAAGGTAACCACTATTCTGATATTTTATCCCCATAGTTAGTCTGTTTCTGATCTTCATGTAAATGAAATCTTCCAGCAAGCACTCTGTGGTTCTGCTACTTCGGCTCATTTTCTTTTTTTTTTTTTTTTCTGTAAGATTCATCCTTTCAAGGAGAGTACTCATTCATTTTCATTGCTTCATAGCTTTCTAATGTTGATGGACCTTTATGTTGTTTTCTAGTTTTCAGCAGTAATGAATAAAGTTGCCATAAACATTCTTTTACATGTCTTTTGAGGCCGTAAGCATTAGATTTTGCCCAATATGTACACAATTTGTTCAACTCGCTGTGTCAGAGCATGCATGTATTCTTTGACAGAAACTATTAGTTTACCTAAGTCAGTGTAACAATTTATACTCCCAGAAGCAATTTATGTGAGTTTTAGTTGTTCACAGTATCGTCAAAACTTGATGTTGATATTCTCTTTAATTTTAGTCATTCTAGAGTGAATGTGGTAATATCAAAAGAAAGTTGGTTTTACATTTTGATTAGAAATGAAGACTGAAGACTTGTGATGTTTAGAGTCAAATATGCTTATTGTCCATCTGGATATCCTTGTTGATGAAGTGTCTGATCAAGCTTGTGTCCATCTGAGTTTTGAATGTTCTGTTCTATTCTTTTTGTTTTTATGGGTTCTTTACACTGGATATGAATGCATTTTGCATATATGTATTTCACATATATCCTCTCAATCAGTGGCTTACCTTTACAGCCTTTTAAAAAAATCTTTTTTAATGGAGAAAAACTATCCCAAATATCAACAAAGTCGAATGTATTATTTTTTAGTTACATAGTTGGTTGTTCTGTCTCCTGTAAGAAATATTTTTCTACTCCGAGGTTGTGGAAATATTTCCTTTTGTTTTCATCTAGACTTTTTTTTTGTTTTACCTTTCTGATTTAAATTTATGATCTTTTGTAAATAATGTGAGTGGTGAGATGGGATCAAAGTTTATAGTTTTAAAGTAATAAACTGTCTATTTTAGATAAGTTTTAGGTTCACAGCAAAATAGAATGGAAAATACAGAGTCCCACATACCCACTATCCTCACACATAAACAACCTCCCCGACTATCAAGATCTCACACCAGAGGTGTACATTTGTTACAGTGGATAAATGTACATTGACACGTCATTATCACCCAGAGTCCAGTTTACATCAGGGTTCACTTATGATGTTGTACATTCTATTGGTTTTGACAAAGATATAATGACATGTTTCTGCTTGTATGGAATAGTTGTATTGCCTAAAAATCCTCCGTTCTGCCTATTCATACCTTCTTCCCTGCAAACCCTTGGAAACAATTAATATTTTTTTACTGTATCCATATTTCTGTCTTTTCCAGAATATCAAATAGTGTAAATAATGGAGCATGTAGCCTTTCAAACAGGCTTTTTTTTTCCTTTCTTTACCTAGTATATATGTATTCAGATTTTCTTATATCTTTACATGGCTTGATAGCTCATAAATTATTTTAACACTGAATACTATTTTATTATCTGGCTGTGCCAGTTTATTTATCCACTCCCATACTGAAGGACATCTTGGTTGATTCCAAGATCTGACAGTTATGAATAAAACTGCTATAAAGATCTCTATGCAAGTTTCTGTAGTAAATATAAGTTTTCAAGTCATTTGGATAAATATCAAAGAGCATGATTGCTGGGTCATATGGTAAGAGTATGTTTAATTTTGTAAGAAACTTCTAAACTGTCTTCCAAAGTAGCTCTACCATTTTTCATTCCCACCAGCAATGAATGTGAATTTCTGTTGCTCCACATCCTTGACAGCATTTGTTGCTGTCAGTATTTTGGATTTTTGCCATTTTGGAAAATGTCTAAATTCATTTTTTTTGCATGAATGTCCAGCTGTCTCTGTAGCATTGTTTCAAAAACAATATTTTCTTCCTTGTATTTTATTTCCTTCTTTCTCAAAGGTCAGATGAGTATATTTACGTTTGTCTTTTTCTTGACTGTGTATTTTCTGTTCCATTGAAAAATTGGTCTATTATTTCACTAATACTACACTATCTTGATTTTTCTAGCTTTATCATGACTTTTGAAATCAGGTGGTATCAGTCCTCCAATTTTGCTCTTCTCTTTCAATGTTGTGTAAGCTATTTTGGGGATTTGCCTCTCCATATAAATTTTGGAGTCAGTTGTACAATATCTCCACAAAATAACTTGCTGGGATTCTGATTGTGATTAGACTGAATTTATAGATCAATTTGGGTAGAACTGGTATCTTGACAATATCAATTCTTCCTATCCATTAATATGGAATATTTTTCATTTACTTAGTTCTTAATTTTTTCATGAGACTTTTATAATTTTCCTTAAATAGATCTTCCACATATTTTGTTAGATTTACATCTAAGCATTTGTTGGAATACTAATGTAAGCAGTATTTGTTTTTTATTTTAAATTCTAAGTTTTCAATGTTGTATATAGGAAAGTGATTAACTTTTGTATATTATTCTTGTATCCTTAAACATTGCTGTAATCACTTATTATTATCAGGAGTTTTTTCATCAATTCTTTTAGATTTTCTACAGAGACAATCATGTCATCTGCAAACAACGGGAGTTTTGTTTCTTTCTTCTCGGTATGTAGACTTTCTATTTCCTTTTCTTATGTTGCTGACTTACCTAGAATTTCCAGTATGATGTTGAAAAGCAGTGGTAAAGGGGGACATCCTTTCTTTATTTTTTATCTCAGTGGAAAAGCTTCAAGTTTCTCACTGTTAATTATGATGATAGCTGTAGATTTTTTGTAGACATTCTTTATTAAGTTAATGGAGTTATCCCTTTATTTTTAGTTTACTGCTAGTTTCTGTCATAATGTGATGTTGGATTTTATCAAATGATTTTCTGTATTTATTGATATAATAATGTGCTTTATCTCCTTCAGTCTGTTGATGTAATACATTGCATTAATTCACTTTTGAATGTTGAAATATTCTTGCATGTCTGAGATGAAGTTCGTTTGTCCGAGATGTATAATTCTTTTTACATATTATTGAATTAACTTGCTAATATTTAGTTGAAAATTTTCTTCATGTCTATACAAATATTGATCTGTATTTTTTTTCTTTTTGCTCATAATGTATTTGTCTCATTTTGTTTCAGTGTAATGTTAGTCTCATAGAATGAAGCAGAAAGTCTTCCCTCTGAATTTATATTCTAGAAGAGATTGTAGAGAATCGGTAACGTTTTTTTCTTAAATGTTTAGTGCAATTTATGAGAATTCTGGTTCTAGTGCTTTGTGCTTTGGAATATTATTAATTATTGATTTAGTTTTTAAATAGAGAGAGGCCTATTTAGATAATCTATTTCTTCTTTTGTGAGTTTTGGCATATTGTATCTTTCAAGAAATTAATTTATTTCATCTATGTTGCCAAATTTTGGGGAATAGAGTTGATCATAATACTCATTTATTATTATTATTTTATTAGATGGGATCTTGCTTTGTTACCCTTTTTTAGTGCAGGGACATAATCACTGCAAACTTGACCTTCTGGGTGATCCTCCCAACTCAACCTCCCAAGTTGCTGGGACTACAGGAGTCTGCCATCATGCTTGGTTAACTTTTTATTTTTCATAGAGATAGGGTGTCACTATGTTGCCCAGGCTGGTCTCAAGCTCCTGAACCCAAGTGATCCTACTACCTCAACCTCTAAAAGTGATGGGATTACAGGCACAAGCCACCACACCCAGCCCCTTTATTATTATTTTAATGTACATGGGATCTAAGCTGATGTCTCTTATTTTATTTTTGATACTAGTAATTGATATCCTCTCTCTTTTTTTCTCAGTCTAACTAGAAACTTGTTGCGTTTATTGATCTTTTCAAAGAACCAACATTTAATTTTATGATTTTTCTCTATCCATTTTCTATATTCAATTTCATTGATTTCTGCTCTAATTTCTATCATTTCTTTTATTCTGCTTACTTTGGATTTAACTTATTCTTCTTTTTCCTAAGGTAGAAGTTTAGATGATTGATTTTTAGCTCTTTCTTCTTTTTTATTATATGCATTCAATCCTACAAATCGCTCTCTAAGCATTGCTTTCACAATGACATGATTGTCTATGTAGAAAATCTGAAAAAGTTGATGAATAAACTCCTGGAACTAAGTGATTACAGGAATAATATACAAAAGTTAATCACTTTCCCGTACACAGCATTAAAAACATAGAATTTAAAATTAAAAACAAATACCACTTACATTAGTATCCTAACAAATGCTTAGATATAAATCTATCATGCTTTCATCCTACAAATTTTAATGAGCTGGGTTTTATTGTCATTTAATTAAAAATATTTTTAAATTTTCATTGAAATGTCTTATTTGTCTTATTGGCTATTTAGAAGTGTGTTGTTTTGACTCCAACTATTTTGGTATTTCTCAGCTATTGAATTCTGGTTTAATTTCATTGTGGTCTGAAAGTAGACATTATACAACACTGTTTTAAATTTGGTAGGGTGCGTTTTAAGACCCAGAATGTGGTCTATGTGAATGTTCCATGTGATCTTGAGAAAAAATTAGGATTCTGCTATTGTTGGATGAAGTAGTGTGTAGATCTTGATTATATACAGTTGATTGATGGTGCTATTGAATCCAACTATGCCTTTACTGATTTTCTGCCTACTGGATCCACTCGTTTCTAATAAAGAGGTATTGAAATCTCCCACTATGAAAATAGATTCATGTATTTCTCCTTATAGGTTTGTCAGTTTTTGCTTAGCATTTTTGACACTCTGTTTTGGGGTTCATACACATTAAAATATGTCCTCTTGGAGTAATGACCTTTTTATTATTATGTAATGCCATTCCTTATCCCTGATAACTTTCCTTGCTCTGATATCTGTTCTAACTGAAATTAATAAAGCTATACTCATTTTGTTTTGATTAATGTTAGCATTGTATATTTTTCTCTATTGATTTGCTTTTAATCTTTTCTGTGCCCTTATATTAAAAGTCGGTTTCTTGTAGACCACATACAGTTGGGTCTTCATTTTTTGATCCACTCTGAAAATCTCTGTCTATTAATTGATGTGTTTGGATTATTTATGTTTAAGTGATTGTTGATATACTTGGGTTAATAGCCATGTTCTTTGTGACTGCTTTTATTTGTTGTACTTATTTTTTGTTTTTATTTTTATCTTCTATAATTTTTCTCTCTTCTATTGTTTTAATTGAGCATTTTATAAAATTCAGTTTTCTCTCCTTTTATAGCATAGCCCTTATGCTTCTTTTTTTATGTACTTTTTAGTGGTTGCTCTAGAGCTTACAATACATACAAAACTAATCCATGTCTAATTTTAAACACCAATATATCACCTCATGTTTAGAGTGTATGCTTTATAATAACAAAGTATTACAAAGGCCTTCCTCTTGTTCTTTGTGTCATCATTGTCATTAATTTCACTTATATATAAATACACACACATATACATAAGCATACATCACGGAATACATTGTTGCTATTGTTATTTTGAACAAACTTATCTGTTAGATTATTTAAGAATAAGAAAAGCAAAGTTCTTTATGTTCATTTATCATTCTCTGGTGCTCTTTCTTTATGTAGATTTGGGTTTCTGACCCATATAATTTTCTTTATGAAGAACATTTAACATTTCTTAAAGACAGATTCTATTTTCATTTGTCTGAGAAGGCATATTTTTCTTCTTCATATCGAAAGATAATTTCAGTGTACACAACTATAGGTTGTTGGTGTTTTTGTCTCAGCAATCTAAATATTTCACCCTTCTTTCTTACATGGTTTCTGAGGAGATGTGGGATGCAATTTTTATCTTTAATCTTTTATAAATAGCATTTTTAATCTGATTTCTTTTAATTTTTTATTTTTGATTTTCTGAAGTTTAAATATGATATTCTAAGCTTAGTTTTTTGACATTTATTCTCTTACTGGTCTCTGAACTTTCTGGATATGTGGTTTTGTGCCTGACATTAATCTGGAGGAAATTTTCAATCATTATTTCTTCAGGTATTTCTTCTGTTTTTTTCTCTTTCTTTTTTCTTTCTGGTATTCCTATTTCAGATACATTACACATTTTGCAGTTGTTCCACAATTCTTGATTATTCTGCTCCTTTTTTTTCCCACCCCCAGTCTTTTTTTCCCTTTGTTTTTCAGTTTGGGGTTTACATTGTCACATCTTCAGGGACAGAGCTTCTTTCCTTAGCTTTGCCCAGTCTACTAATAAGCTTATTACGGGCATTCTTAATTTCTGTTACTTTGTTTTTGATCTGTAGTATTTATTTTTGATTCACTCCTAGAATGTTCATCTCTCTCTGCTTCCATTACTTGTCTGTTTTTGCATGGTGTCTACTTTTTCCACTAGGGTCTTAGCCTAATAATCATAATTTTATATATTCCTGGTCTAATAATTCCAACATTTCTGCTGCTAGTTTTCATGCTTGTTTAGTATCTTTACTTTTTGCCTTTTAGTATTCTTTTCTTGAAAGCTGGGCACTATATACTGATTAGAACAAACTGTGGTAAATAGACCATTAGTGATGCAATTGTAAGGTGTTGAGGTAGAGGAATTATTGTATTGTCATATTATTAGGTCTCAAGATTTTAGTGAACCTAATATCTCTGGACTGTGAACTTTACTGTTGGCTCTCAGTTCCCTAACCTAGGTGGGACACAATGGCTGGAGAAGGGCTGAAATTTTGTATTTTCCTTCCCCTACATGGAAGACTAGAGCTGGCTACAGTTGGATATTTTAACCTACCTTCGTCCAGGTAGGTTAAGCTGTTCTAAAGTAGTTTCTCCTGAGGGCAGACCTTATTAAGAAGAAGAGTGTATTTTAAAATGGTTCCTTTTTCTCTTCTCTCGCCATAAATAAAAGAGGCTTTAACTTCAAAATTTACTGTGAACATCTTGGAGAATTCCTGAAAGTAAAATTCGCAAAAGTATGGGAGTTCCGTGTGATTGGTCTTGCTAGAGTTTTGTTTTGTAATTTTTTAATAGACTTAATTTTCTAGAGTAGTTTTAGGGCCACAATAAAATTTGAACAAAGAGAGAGAGAGATTTCCTGCATACCACCTCTTCCCACATGTACACAGCCTCCCCACTGTCAAAATCCTACACCAGACAATTTTTCTCTCTCATGTTTGCCCATATTGATTCTCTAGCAATTCATCAATCACATTTCAGGGGTTCTATCCTGGTATTGGTTCCCATGGAGGTTCTGCTTGTGGGTTTCTGCTCTGAAAAGTTGTGATTCTTTATATCTCTCTGTTTCTCCAATTTTTGGAGCAGCATTTTCTTTGTGACCTCACTTCCCTAATGAACTAAGAAGAGTTGATAATTCTTTTAGTTTGTTCATATTTTTACCTCTGGAAAAGACAGAGTGAAGACCTTTAAGTTCTTCACATGCCAGACTGGAAGCCAGAAGCTCAGCACTTAGAAAAAAGTTAATGCAAAAAAGAAATATGCCCTTTTTTATTTGAAAGTTACATTTTTGCATGAATTTTTATCTAAATGATTTAGTCATTATACTTGTCTTCTTTGTGTTCCTCTTTCTGTACTATCTATCTTGAAATCAGAATACTTATATTACACACTTCATTACTGTCCTGTAAGTCTTCCATCTTTGTTCTCCTTCAAGGTTCCTTAATGCAAGTCTAGTCTTAGCCATTTGCATTTCTATAGAAACCTCAGAAACTGTTTGTCAATGTTCACATGCTCACGCAGTTTTATTGGTATTGGATTTAATTCATATACCTACTTAATTTGAAGTGAATTAATATGTTAAAAATATTGAATCCTCTGACATATGTCTCCATTGATTAGACCTTCTTTTATTGCTGTCATCTATATTGCCAAACTATTAGTGTTAATGCCGTGCACAAAACTCCACAAAATTAATATACAATTCATATGTATTTACAAACTCTTGTAACCTATACAGTTTTTAAAATTTTTTACTTATTTTTTTTTTTTTTTTTTTTTTAGATGGAGTCTTGCTCTGTCACCCAGGCTGGAGTGCAGTGGCATCTCAGCTCGATGCAACCTCCGCCTCCCAGATTCAAGCAATTATCTGCTTCAGCCTCCCAAGCTGGGATTACAGGCACTCACCATCACACCCGGCTAATTATTTTGTATTTTTAGTAAAGACAGGGTTCCATGATGTTGGCCAGGCTTATCTTGAACTCCTGACCTCATGATCCACTTGTTTTGGCCTCCCAAAGTGTTGGGATTACAGGTGTGAGCCACCGCAGCCAGTCAGCTTGCATGTTTTATTATGGAAAGATATACTGTCTTTCTACAATAATACCCAGTAACCTTGCTTACATTGCCTCTCAATTAAAATAGATTACAGGCTTTTTTGGATTTTCTGCAACATGCAGTCATATCTTCTACAAATAATAAAAACTTTACACCCCCCTTTATAATATGTATACCTTTTTTTTTTTCTTGCTGTTTTTTTAGAAGATCTAGAGTCTCTAAAGTATATTCAAAAGAGATATCTATGGTAAATATTATGGTATTTATTTTTCAACCTTATGGGGGGAAATTCCAATAGTTCATTAAAAATGGGATAAGTTGTAGGTGTTTTGCAGCTATCTTATCACATTAAAAATATTTCTTTTAATTATAGTTTGAAGAGATTAGTTGCTAGTTTCCTTGTAAACATATGATAAATTTTATTGATTTTTAAAAATATTTTGAGATCATCATGTATATTTTTCCTTTTATAGCACATATACCTGTAAATTTTCATTTGATTGCCATTAATGATGACTTACAATTTTTGGTATTAAATTCTTATCAACTGCAATTTGCTGATTAATGCAACATCACCCTAGGCAATATGGTGAAACCTTGTCTCTACAATACACACACATACACACACACACACACACGCTGATTAGAAAAATAATATAAACACGTTTAATAACTTTTTTGGACTATAACGTTCAGTAAAAATCTGGTTGAATTCCAAAACCCTTTGTTGTAATTACAATTCTGTGTGAGTGTGTGTGTGTTGCATGAATAATTTAGATGTTTATACTATAATTACATTTGTGTGGTGAGTAACCAGATCCTTAGAATTTTAAAAGTCACTCATAGCTCAACCTATACCACATTTTCTTTTTCATCTTAGGGAAGATAACATAGGGAATGATTTAAACACGTGTTGGCATACTAAAAAGGCTAAACTACAACTTCCAGGTAGCAGAGATAATAATTACAACAAGCAGCTACTACCTGTAGGATTGGGAAGGTAGATGCAAAGGAATGAAGTTAGGATTTTCAGAACTTAGAAACTTGAAGAAAAGGCTGTGCACATTGGCTCACGCCTATTATCCTAGCATTTTGGGAGGCTGAGGCAGTGGATTGCTTGAGCCCGGGAGTTCAACACCAGCCTGGTCAATATGGCAATATGGTAAAACCCCATCTTGACAAAACACACACACACACACACACACACACACATTAACCCGGCGTGGTAGTATGCACCTGTAATCCCAGCTATTCAGGAGGCTGAGGCAGGAGAAACGTTTGAATCCTGGGAGGCGGAGGCTGCAGTGATTGGATTGTGCCACTGTACTCCAGCCTGGGCAACATAGCCAGACTAAGTCTGAAAATAAAGACAGAAGAAAGAAAAAGGAAGGAATGAAGGAGGGAAGGGAGAGAGAGATGGAGGGAGGAAGGAAGGGAGGAAGCTAAAGGAAGAAAGTTAGTTGAAGGAAACATCTGCCAAGCTAAGTTCCAGAAAGCACATGACTTTCTGGCTAAATTGGTGTTCATATATCAAGGATGTCAGAGATGGGACCTTGTGGAATTGTTTCTTAGAACTCTGAGGAAGAAGTGTTGTCCATCATTGCTAGTATATAAAATGTACTTAACTTAAAGATCTTGAGACAGAGAGATTACCCTGGATTATCTTGGCAGAACTTAAATGGAATTTCCAGGTCTTTTTAATAAAGACACAGGGGTAGATTCACACACAGACAGAAGATGAAGAAGACTATGTGAGGATGGAAGCGGTAAGAGATTTTGAAGATGTCATGCTTCTCGCTTTGAATATAAAGGAAAGGGCCATGAGCCGAGAAATAAAAACAATATATATATATACAGCTGTAGAAATTGGAATAGGCAAGGAAACAAGTTCTTCCTAGAACCTCTGCAGGGAGTATATTCCTGCCAGCATTTTGGTGTGAGCCGACACCATTTCAGACTTCTGATCTCCAGAACACAAAATAATAAATTTGTGTTAGGTTAAGCCAATAAATTTGTGGTAATATGTTACAGCAACTACAGAAAGCTAATACATAATTTGTTTTAAAAATATTTGTGACTCACATTGTAATTGTAACTAAATCATTTTCTACTTTTGGATTCAATAGATTAATAAATCAATTATCTGAAAATTATACAATACAAAATTGACATCATGAAAAACGTAAAGATGTGAAGACATGGTAAGATTTTGATTTTTAGTCATTGCGAATTACTTTCAAAATCAAAAGGGAGTGTTCTTCTGACTGGGAAGGAAAGTTTGACAATTGCAGATTAATAAACACAGTAATCTGTGTTTTTTAAGTTAGAGGTTGACCTGGTTGGTTTGACCTGCTATAACAAAATCCCATTAACTGGGAGGCTAATAAATAACAGAAACTTACTTCTCACAATTCTGAGGCTGTGAAGTCTAAGATCACGGCACCAGCAAATTTAGCATTTGTTGAGGGCCCATTTACTGTTAAACAGGTGGATCTTTTTATTGTAACATCATGGAGTAAGAGGGGTGAGGAATCTCTCTTGAGTCTCTTTTATAAGGACATTAATGACATTCGTGAGGGCTCTAACCTCATGACCTAATCCCAAGTCCCCACTTTCTAGTATCATCACATTAAGGGTAAGAATTCTAACATACGACTTTTTGGGGCAACGTAAACATTCAGATTATAGTAAAGGGTTAATATCCACAATATATAAGAAACTTCTACAACTCAATTTAAAAAACTGAAAAATTGGCAGAGTACTTCAATAGTGATTTTGCCAAAAAAGACATACAAATGGCCATCAGTTGTATGAATAAATGCCCAACATCAGGGAAAACCAAATCACAACTACACTGAGATATCACTATATACGTGCTAGCATAGAAATAGTAATAGTCATAGTAATAATAATACAAAAGACAAGTGCTGACAAAAGTGTGGTATAATTAGAACCCTTGCACACTGCTAGTGGGAATGCAAAATGGTGCATCTACTATGAAAAACAGTATGGATGCTCCTCAAAAAAGTAAATATAGAACTACCATGTAATCTAGCTATCCCAATTCTGGTATTTATCAAAAAAGAAAAGAAGTCTAGATCTCAAAGAGATATTAGCACACCTGTGTTCACTGCAGCACTATTCATAATAGCCAGGATGTAGTAACAACTTAATTGTCTGTCAATAGATAAATGGATAAAGCAAATGTGATATGTATACATACATATATATTAGAATATTTTTCAGCCTTAAAAAGAAGGAAATCTTGCAATATGCAATACATTGATGAACCTTGAAAACATTATGCTAAGTGAAATAAGCCAGTAACAGAAGGACAAATGCTGCATGATTCCACCTATACATGAAATCTAAAATAGCCAAATCCATAGAATCAAAGAGTTAAATGGTGCTTACCAGAGGCTGAGAGAAGGAAGCAATGGAAAATTGTCAATTGATACGGACAAAGTTTACTTATTCAAGATGAATAAATTGTAGACTATTGTACAACATCGTGCTTATAATTTGCAATACTGTGTTGTGAACTAAAAAATTTACTTGTCCATTGTGGTGGCTTACACCGATAATCCCAACACTTTGGGAGGCTGAGGTGAGCAGATCACCTGAGTTCAGGAGTTCGAGACCAGCCTGGCCAACAGTGAAACCCCTTCTCTACTAAAATACAAAAATTAGCCAGGCGTAATGCCATTTGCCTGTAATCCCAGCCAAACAAGAGGCTGATGCAGCAGAATTGCTTGAGCCCAGGAGGCAGAGGTTGCACTGAGCTGAGAACATGCCACTGCACTCCAGCCTAGGCAACTTCCGTCTCCAAAAAAAATAAAAAACAAAAATAAAAATTTAAAAAATTGCTAAGAGGGTAGATCTTGTGTTAAGTATTCTTACCACAATAAAATATTTTTTAAAAAATAAAGGAAACGCCATGACAAATAATGCTAAATAGACTGTTTTAATCAGTAATCAGCACAGTATTCTATTTGGAGGCAGCAACCAAGAAATTATTATTAGGCTAGAAATTATGCACCCTATTACCACCCCGAAAAGGTCATGCCCTAGAAAAACTTAAAAGTTCATAAATAACCTATTATATAGCTGTTTTTCATAAGTTTACCCATGTTTTTGTCAGCCATTTGTATTTTCATCCTATATCAATTTATTAGTTCAAAAGCGTAGTTTTGATTTTACTTTATCTTCTCATTGGCTTGATGAATGTTATGTCATCAAAGAATAACCATGTTATGATGATATTTGGTAAATTCTGCCCACACTCTGCGTATTTAAAACATCTCATTTCCCATTATCCATTTTTCCATTATAACACAATCTTTTTTCCTAATAACTCTTGTGCTATTATTTTTCCATTAGAAAGGGATTTTTGTTTATTTACTTGCTTGCTTTTGTCAAGATCTACCCCACCATTATTTGCACACTTGCATTTTTCTATACCTGAAAAATTCCTGCTATATGTCATCTTTCTTTCTTGACATTTAGTGAAATAATTTGTGATAGTCCTGTTGTGGACTTGTCACAAGTATTTACAATATTATTTTTATCCTCATCTTATTTATATTTTACTTGGGGGTCATTTGGTTGGTTCAAGATAAAATATCTGATTATGAGTATGAATTATCCTAATTATTGATTATTTGATAAACTCAAAAGAAGCCCAGAAAGCTTTGAGTACATATTACAATTACAAGTCATGTCTGAATAAAGAGGCCTACAGTTGTTCTTCAGGTGTCACTAATGTGCTCCATGTTTATTAACCTGCAACCCTAGACAAAATGGCCAGGACTGAACTAGGAATTTGTAACAATAGACAGCCAACTAGAAACTGGACAATCAGACATGAAAGGTGCCAGTTTTCTGTGAAGAGATCTGTCTTGCAAACTCTGACTACCAGGAATTCTCTCATTTGTTTGGTAAATCACCAATGTGGACAAAACCTTTTTGGATGATCTTAATATAAATCACACAGAGAAGGGATAATCTAGAAGTAATGTAGAAAATCTACATTAAGTTAGAACAGAAGGTATAGCATGCATAGAAGCCCACAGACATAAGCCTTCTGGAAGAAATATTAGTGGAACTAGTACTAATAAATTGTAGTGAAAGTGGAAGCAGAGACAAAAAAAAAAAAAGCTGGCTCATGACAGTGGTGAGCTGCATGTGATTGGCTGAGGGGACACAACTACTGCTGAAATGTCTAGATTTCTTTATGTCCCATGTATTCTAAATCTATCCCACAGTAAGTTGGGCATCTATCTTTTTCTTGAAATCTGCAATAGCCCTACTGAAGACTGGAAATATAATTTTCATCTTTAACTCTGAAATCATCTACAATATTTTGAGCTATTGAAATAATTTAAGAAATAAATCCATAATCTTGCCTCTGCCCATCAGCTAATTTTTTACAGCTCTTTGTTCATTCTTAAGGGACAGTTGGAAAATAATCTCAGCCTCATGAATAGCCAAACTCAATTTTGGCATATTTTAAATTAGTATTTTAAGACGCCTTAAATTTTCAAAATAAGGATGTTTCTAATGGATCTGATTAACTACATTGCATCGATCCCTTTAAATGTTAAAGAAAGCACAGCAGGATAATTGCTAGCACTATAATAAATAGTGTATTTTTATTATGTTCATTCTTGGGAATCATAGTGTTAAATCTAATCTTATAATGACAATTATAATACTGTTAGAAGTAGAAAATGACTTCTGAAAGAATCAGGCTGCCACTAAATTAGTTAGTGTTCTAATGTATAGTAATTTTGTTGCTCTTAGCTTAGATTTTCTTTGTCACCGTATTTGTGACTTGATCCCGAGGACATAGATTTGGACTGAACTCCAAATGATGTCAAAAGATGGTAAAATATTTTGCTGTAAACATGGTCAGGAGGCACCATATTTCTTGAATTAAGGTCTCATTTTTAATCCCAGGGATTTTATTTGTAAAACATGTGCTAGAAGAAAAAAATGTCAATTGAATCTTCTCATTTATACCTTCCATCTGTTTTCATTCCAGCTGTGTCTTCTTAGATACTTGAGAAGCTAGTCAGATTTGCATTTAATGGTTTTAATTGATGGCAATTATAATTTAATAAAACCATTATAAATTAAAGGAAAATGTAAAAAAAACTATATATTTTATATTAAATATACAAAATAAAGAATCTACCTACTTTGAACTAATACAATATGAAAAAAAATTTAACTCAGCACATCAACATTTTCTTCATTAGGTTATTTGATTATATGTTGCACACACATAATAGAGCATTTATATTTAGTTCATATAAGTCAGGGTTTCCCAATCTTATACTATTGATATTTTAAACCAAATATGGGCTTTTACTGTGCATATCTTGAGATAGCAGTGTTCCTGGCTTCTATTAAGTTAAAGCAAATAATACTCACCCCATCACTCATTCATGACAATTAAAAATGTCTTCAGACTGTGCCTATGTCTTCTGAAAGGCAAAATCACCTTGTTTGATAATCACTAATGGAAATACAAAAATGAAGTATTTTTTCTTTAGAGAACAGAAGGGTGTTCTAGATGCCTCAATCATCGCAAATAATTTGATAATATTTGGTGAGGCAAGCAACTAGAAATCCACCAAATGTATATTTTTCTCTCAAATTCTTAGTATACTAAAAGTGACTAAATCTGTTTTATAGCCCTAGTTGCACTAAAATATAAATATTTTACTAACTCTAAAAAGTATTCATATTTATTTATAATTTTGAGTACATAAAATAGGAGATACCAATATTTCATCAAGAAAGACGGAATCACTGCTTGGCCCAATACTTTCCATACAGTAGAAATTTCATAAATATTTGTTGAATATGAATGAAGGACCATACCTCTTACCAGACATTTTAAAAATTAGTATCCATTAAATAAATAAATATCTATTAAATATCCATTGGAAAAAAATCAAAGCGAATGCAGCTTATTGTAAAAAGTGTGACTAAAATCTACAGATCAAAAGATTAACAAAAAAATAAGATTGAATAAAAATCTTTCACCCCCAGATGCTCAGAAAGGAACAATTTTGACAGTTTTGGCTTTGAACAAAATAAACAACACATAAGCCTTCTCAGAAGATGTGCAGATGACATCAAGTTGGTGCAGGTGAAATAGAAGAGAAAAACATAGCTGCCTTAAACTCCCAATAAAAGAGGGGTGAATATGCTGCACAAAGGTTTGTCTTGTAGAATAACAGAACCCACAACTAGAATGGTATCATATTATAAAGACTTTTTATGAATATATTTGCCTCATAAAATAGCAGTGGTAAAATTTTATAAATCTTTCAACTTGCTTATTTTTGGGATGGGGGGCAGGGACAGAAGAACAGGAGCAGTGAAGAAGACTAGTAGCCAAAAACTGTACTAGTACAATTCTGATAAAGTATTCTTTGTATAAACTCTATAGAAGATTAAGAAAATACCTAAATTATTCAAATAAGCAACTGTAAAGAATTATTTCATGCAACAAATATTCATTAAGTCCTTAAATGTTCAAAAATGAAAATTTTGGGTGGCATAATTTAAAGAACTTTGTTATTAAATTTCTCAGTTCCCTTATGTAGGTAGGTACTCTCTAGGATGCAATTTTGTAAGTAAGGTGATGTCAGCATATCTGGCAACATCTTACAAGATCATTATCATAAAATCTAATTATGACCTCTTAATCTATCTCTAAATAAAAAATGACAGGAAACTTGGACTTTTGGACTACAGTAGTACCCTCTTATTAATAGTTTTGATTTCCAAGGCTTTAGTTACCAGTGGTCAACCACAGCCTGGGCATATAAAATGAATAATTCTGGAAATAAGCAATTTATAGATTTGAAATTGCCTATCATTTTGAGTGGCATT
Organism: Colobus angolensis palliatus; assembly: GCF_000951035.1. Lineage (NCBI taxonomy): Eukaryota > Metazoa > Chordata > Mammalia > Primates > Cercopithecidae > Colobus > Colobus angolensis. The sequence continues at coordinate 2,057,016 of NW_012114933.1, read as the reverse complement.
TTGAAATCTTGAGATGTTCCTCTTTATCCCACCCAAGATGTGAATCATCTCTGTCCAGTGTTTTTATGCTGTATATACTATCTGCCTGTAAGTCAGCTAGTAGCAATATGGGTTATCAGATCAACTCACAGTGTCCACAATTTTTGTTCAAGGCACCCTTATTATACTTACTAATGGCCCCAAAGTGCAAGAGTAGTGATTCTAGCAATTTGGCAATGCCAAAGAGAAACCATAAACTGCTTCCTTTAAGTAAGAAAGTGAAAGTTTTTAACTTAATAAGGAAAGAAAAAAAGATATAGGCTGCAGTTGCAAAGAGCTATGGTAAGAATGAATCTTCTATTTGAAAACTTGTGAACGAGAAAGAAAATTTACGCTGGTTTTGCTACTGCATCTCAAGCTGCAATAGTGATGGTCACAGAGCATGATAAATACTTAGTTAAGATGAAAAGGACCACAAATTTGTGGGTGAAATTAACAGAAATGTGTTTGAATGATGTTTGCATTTGGATTCTATACAATCTGCAGTTTCAGACATTCACTGGGGGTCTTGGAACAGATGGGTGGGACTACTACATTCAAAAGTGGTTCATGTTGGTTTGCTGTTCTCTTGATATATTAAAACCATACTAAAGGTACTTATCTACCTTTAATAGGTGAGGGGCGTGTGTTGCTTTTCTAGGAAACAGGCAGGTCTGTCTTCTGTGTCTTCAGCTCAGTACCTCACGACCTCTGACTTTGTGTCTTCTTCTTTGATGTGGAAAGGATGATGGGTGTGGGCTCCGGTGTTGGGGGTGAGGCACTTCCTGGGAAGTGCTTCATCTGAGGTCAGCACATGCAAAGCATGCAACAGGGATTGTCCTGTCTCCTTTGATGTCAGGAATGAGTGTTAATGTGATTTACTTTATTTATTCAATAAATAAATAAATAAAGTAAATTGAACCTATAAGAATAAGGTTCAATTATTGATGAAATAACAATAATTTTATATTTTTCCTAAGTATAACAATGATTTTTAAAAAGATTAAGTTTCGCAAAAGTTAGTCTAGTACATAAACTGAAGAAAACAGGCACATCTCCATGGTATTTAGCAAATAACAGATATTAGCCCAGGTAAATATAGGTGTTCTAGAATCACAATTCTAACTTTACATCGTAGAAGATTTTGCAAGACTATCAATTAATGTTCAGGTTGAGTTGATGAGGAGGGGTGGAGTAAGACGGCAGAAAAGAAGACTCCACTGATCGCACCCCCACAAGGGCACCAATTTCATCACTATCTACATTTTTTTTAAAGAAAGCACCTTTGTAAAAACCAAAAACCAGGTGAGCACTCACATTACCTGCTTTTAACTTTATATCACTGAAAGAAGCTCTGAAGAGGTAGGAAAACACAGTCTTGAGTTTCCAACATCACCCTTCTTCCATACCCCAGCAGCAGCAGCGTGCAGAGAGTGTTTCCATGCCTTGGGGACAGGAGATCCAGCAATTGTGAGGTATTGAACTCAGTGCTGCCCACGTTATAACAGAAAGCAAAATGGTATGAAACTCACCTAATGCCCACCCATGGAGGGAGCATTTAAACCAGCCCTAGCCAGTGGGAAATCTCTGATCCTAGTGGTAGGAAACTGAGCGTCTGCAAGCCTCATCACCACAGGCTAAAGAGCTATGGGGCCCCAAATCCTTGAAAGGCAGTCTAGGCCACAAGAATTGCAACACCTAGGTGAGTCCTGTGGCTGAACTGGGCCCAGAGACAGTGGACTGGGGGACCACACAACCTACTGAGACACCAGCTGGGGGAGCTAACGGAGTGCTGGCATCAGTCATCCCCTAACCCTAGGCTGCACAACTCACAGCTCCAAAGAGACTCTTTCCTTCTGCTTGAGAGGAAGAGAGGCAAGAGTGGGGAAGACTTTGTCTTGCACCTTGGATGGCAACTCAGCCGTAGCAGGATAGGGTATTGGTCAGAGTTGTGAGGCCCCCTTTCTAAACCCTAGCTCATGGACATTTACAGATATATCTTGGGCTAGAAAACAATCTACTCCACAGAGGAAGGGCTCATTCCTGGTAGAGTTCAACACATGCTAACTGAAGAGCAAGCCTTCATGTCCTGAATAGCCAGCAGTGATATACATGTACTACATCAATGGCCTTGGATGAGACTCTGAGACTTGCAGGATTCAGGTAAGACTCAACATACACCCAGCTGTGGTGGGTATGGGGCAAGACTACTTCTGCCTGAGAAAAGTGGAGGGGAAAGTACTTAGGCACCAGTTTGGCTACAAGGGCTAGAGCACTAAGTGGGGTCTTGGGGTCACCAGTTCCAGGACTTGACTCTTAGATGACATTTCCGGACCTGCTCTAGGCCAAAAGGGAGCCCACTTCCCTGAAGGGGGAGTCCCAGGCCAGGCAGCATTCACTACAAGCCGACTATAGAGCCCTTGGGCCTTAAGGTAATGTTAGTGGCAGTTTAGCAGTACTCGCAGTGGGCCTGAGGTGTTGATGGCCACAGAATGAGGCTCTTCTGCTTTTGGAAAGGGGAGGGAAATGTGGCAAGGACTACATCTTGTGGTTCAAATGTCAGTTCAGCCACAGTGCAATAGCAAACCAGGCAGACTTCTAAAGTATTTGACTCTAGCCCTGGCTCCAGGCTGGTAACTTTGGACACCCTCCCCTGCTATGGGAAATCACCTCCCTGAAGGGAAGGACACAGGTCTAACTGGCTTTGACACCTCCGATTGTAGAGCTCCAGGACGTTGAGTTGACATAGGCAGTACCCAAAGAGTGGTTAAAGCAGGCCTTGGCAACACCTAGCACTATGTTGTCTTCAGGTCTGACCTAATGCAATCCTAGGGGTGGTGGCCACAGGCGTGCTTATGTAATGCCACCCCCAACTCCAGTGGCTCAAAACAAAGAGACTCCATTTGTTTGAGAGAATGTAAAGGAGGAAAACAAGAGTCTCTGCCTGGTAACCCAGTGAATTTTTCCTAATCTTGTCCAAGATGATCAAGGTGGTACCTCTACAAAAATCAAAGCATTACTGAACTTGGGGGTTCCCCTAAAGTAGATACAGCTTAGATGACAACCCCCAAGTCATTTTGAGCATCTAGAAATCCTTCCCAAGAAGGATGGTTATAAACAAGCACAGACCGGAAAGATACCACAAAATATCTAACTTTTCAATGCTCAGAGATGAATATCTACAAGTATCAACACCATTCAGAAAACATGACCTCACCAAGTGAACTAAATAAGGCACCAGGGACCAATCCTGGAGAAACAGAGATATGTGACCTTTCAGACACAGAATTCAAAACAGCTGTTTTGAGGAATCTCAAATAAATTCAAGTTAACATAGATAAGGAATTCAGAATTCTATCAGAAAAATTTAACAAAGAGATCGAAATAATTCAAAAGAATCAAGCAGAAATTCTGGAGTGAAAAATTGCAATTAGGATACTGAAGAATTCATCAATGTTTTAAAGCAGAATTGATCAAGCAGAAGAATTAGGGAGCTTGACAACAGGCTATTTGAAAATACACTGTCAGAGAAGATAAAACAAAAAAAGAATATAAAACAACAAAGAATGCCTATAAGGTCTAAAAAATAGCCTCAAAGGGGCAAATCTAAGAGTAATTGGCCTTACAGAGGAGATAGAGAAAAAGATAGGGGTAGAAAGTTTATTCAAAGGGATAATAACAGAGAACTTCTAAAATCTAGGGAAAGATATCAACTTTCAAGTATACGAAGGTTATAGACCACCAAGCAGATTTAACCCAAAGAAGAACACCTGAAGGCATTTAATAATCAACCTCCCAGAAACTAAGGATAAAAAAAGGAACCTAGAAGGAATAAAGACAAAATAAACAAATAACGACAATGAAACTTCAATACATCTGGCATCAGACTTTTCAGTGGAAAATGTACAGGCCAGGTGAGAGTGGCATGATATATTTAAACTGATAAAGGAAAAAAAAAAACTTTTACCCTAGAATAGTATATCTGGCAAAATTATCCTTTAAACATGAAGGAGAAGTAAAGACTTTCCCAGGCAAACAAAAGCTGAGGGAGTTCATTACCACCAGATCTGTTCTACAAGAAATGCCAAAGGGGGTACTTCAAAATAAAAGGACATTAATGAGCAATAAAAAATCATCTGATGATATAAAACTCACTGGTAATAGTAAGCACACACACAAAAAACACAGACTATTATAACATTATAACTGTGATGTGTAAACTATTCTTATTGTAAGTAGAAAGACTATACAATGAACAAATAAAAAATAACAATTACACCAACTTTTCAAGATATAGACAGTACTGTAAGATATAAAAAGCAACAAGAAGTTAGAAAGCAAGGGGATAAAGTTAAGGTACAAAATCTTCATTAGTTTTACTTTGTTTGTTTATTTGTTTATGCAAATAGTGATAAGTTATCAGCTTAAAATAATGGGTTATAAGTTTTTATTTGCAAGCCTCATGGTAACCTGAAACCAAAAAACATATAATGAATACACATACAACAAAGCAGGAAACTAAATCATATCACAATAGAAAATCACCTTCACTAAAAGGAACACAGGAAGGAAAGAAAGAAGACAAGGACCAAAAACAATCAGAAAACAGATAACAAAATGGTATGAGTAAGTCCTTACTTACTAATAATAACATTGAGTGTAAATGAACTAAACTCTCCAATCAAAAGATGTAGAGTCTCTGAATGAATTAAAAAGAAAATACATTGAGCCATTGCCTACATGAAACTCGATACATCGATAAAGACACAAATAGACTAAAAGTAAAGGATAGAAAAAGATATTCCAAATTAATCACAACCAAAAAGGAGCAGGAATAGCAATACTTACTTTAAACAAAATAGACTGCAAGACAAAAACTATGTAGCAAAGAGGATCTCTATATAATAATAAAGGAGTCAATTCAGCAAGAGAATATAACACCTTTAAATATAGATACACCCAACACTAGAGTGCCCAGATATAAAAAAACAAATATTATTACTGCTAAATAGAGATAGTCTTAATACAATAATAGCTGGATACTTTAAAACCCCCTTTCAGCAGTGGACAGATTTTCCAGACAGAAAATCAACAAAGAAACATTGGGCTTAGTCAGCACTCTAGACCAAATGAATATAATAGATATTTACAGAATATTTCATCCAAAAGCTGCAGAATACACATTCTTTTCCTCAGCACATAGATCATTCTCAAAGATAAACCATATGTTAGGTCACAAAACAAAAACAAGTCTTAAAATATTTTTTAAAAACTGAAATAATGTCAAGCATCTTTTCTGATATATGGAATAAAACTAGAAATCAATAATAAGAGGAATTTTGGAAACTATAGAAAAAATGGAAATTAAACAATATGCTCCTAACGACCAGTGAGTCAATTAAGAACTTAAGAAGAGAATGAAAAATTTCTGGAAACAAATTGTTACGGAAACACACCACCAAATTTCTGGAAACAAACTATAAGGGAAATACAACATACCAAAACCGATAGGATACAGCAAAAGCAGTACTCACAGGGAAGTTTACAGCTGTAAGTATCTACATCAAAAAAGAAGAAAAACTTCAAATAAATAACCTGATAATGTATCTTAAAGAACTACCAAAGCAAGAGCAAACCGAACTCAAAATTAGTAGATGAACGAATAAAGATCAGAGTAGAAATAAACAAAATTGAAATGAAGAAAACTGTACCAAAGATTAATGAAACAAAAAGTTGCTATTTTGGAAAGTCAAACAAAATTGACAAATATTTAGCCAGACTAACTAAGAAATGTAGAGAGAAGATCCAAATAAATGAAGTCCTAGATGAAGAAGGAAACCTTACAACTGATACTGCAGAAATCCAAAAGATCTTTAGTGGTTACTATGAGCAACTCTATGCCAATAAATTGGGAGATCTGGAAGATATAGACAAATTCCTAGACACATACCACCTAACAAGATTGAACTAGGAAGAAATCCAAAACCTGAATAGACTAATAACAAGTAACAAAGGCAAAGCCATAATAAAACGTCTCTCCGTATAGAAAAACCCTGGACCTGACAGTTTCACTGTGGAATTTTACCAAACATGTTGAAAAGAGTTAACACCAATCCTACTCACATTATTCTGAAAAGTAGAGGAGTTGGGAATACTTCCAAACTCATTCTACAAGGCCAGTATTACTCTAATACCAAAATCAGACAGATACATTAAAAAAAAAAGAAAAGAAAACTACAGGCCAATACCCTCAGTGAATATTTATGCAAAAATCCTCAACAAAATATTAGCGAACCAAATTTAGCAATACATTAAAAAGATCATTCATCGTGACCAAATGGGATTCATCCCTGGGATGCAAGGATAGTTCAACATAGGCAAACCAGTCAATGTTATACATGTAATACATGTATTACATCATATCAAAAGAATGGAGGACAGAAAACATATGAGCATTTCAATTGATGCTAAAAAAGTATTTAATAAAATTCAACATCTCTCCATAATAAAACCCATAAAAATATTAAATACTACGTTAGAACATAATAAAAGCTGTATAAGACAGAACTATGGCTAGTATACAGAATGGGGACAAAACAAAAGCATTTCCTGTAAGATCTAGACACAAGAAGGATACATGCTTTTACAGTTACTGTTCAACATGGTACTGGAAGCTTTGGCTAGGGCAATTATACAGGTGAAAGATATAAATGTCATCCAAATTGAAGAGGAAGTAATCAAATTATCCTTGTTTGCAGATACAAACAAGATTTGTTAAACAAACCTAAAACCTTCACCAGAAAACTGATAAACAAATTCAGAAAAGTTGCAGGATACAAAATCAATGTGTAAAAATCAGTAGTGTTTCTGTAAGTCAACAGTCAACATTCTGAAAAATTTGTCATTAAAAACAGCCACAAGCAAAATTAAATACCTAGGAATTAATTTAACCAAAGAAGTGAAAGATTTCTATAATGAAAACTATAAACACTGATGAAAGACATTAAAGAGGATGCCATAAAATAGAAAGATACACCATGTTCATGGATTGGAAAAATCAATATTATTAAAATGCCCACACTACCCAAAGCAATCAACAGATCCAATGCAAACCCTATCAAAATACCAATGGCATTCTTCACAGAAATAGAAAATCCGATCATAAAATTTATATGAAATCACAAAAGATCCAGAATAGCCAAAGCTATCTTAAGCAAAAAGAACAAAACTGGAGGACTCACATTATGTGTCTTTAAATTGTACTACAGATCTATAGTAGCCCCCGTGGGTTAGGGGATAGGTGGTAGATGAAGATTGCTAGTGGATACAAAAAAATCATTAACTGAATGAATAAGGCCTAGTTTTTGATAGCACAATAGGCTGACTACAGTCAATAATAATTTAATTGTACATTTTGGAAGAAAGCAGTATAATTGGTTTTCAACACAAAGGACACATACTTGAGGGGATGCCATTTTCCATGGTGTAATTATTATGCATTGCATGCATGTATCAAAAAATCTCATGTACCCTAGAAATATATATACCTACTATATACCCACAAAATTTAAAAATAAAAAAGTTATTTTAAAAAATTTGAGCTGAAATCCATTATTCTCTAAATATACATTAGAGCCAAAGAGAGTTCACCTGTAGTGTACAATTATATCAATGATCAAAAATATGATGTGGACATATGTGAATATTGGAAATACTTGAATGCTTTACTTACATCCTTTGAAGGATCCTTTGTTTGTGTGGGTAGCAGAATAATGGCCCTCAAACATGCTGATATCCTAATCGTTGGAACCTGTAAATATACTATAGTAGGGTTGAAAAGAAGCGTATTTCCTTCCCATCTCTAGGTTCATGCTGAGGCACCTATAAAATATAGCTTAATAAGAGAAAAATATGACAAATGTATTTAATATAAATTTTATGTGACACAGAAGACTTCAGAAATAAAACCTGAAGAAACAGGGAAATCTGCGTGTTTTTATGATTAGGTTTAATGAAGAATGGGCAGTCATGCAGAAGTATGATTGAACAAAGACTGTATGATCTGATGGGAATAAATTGTGGGTAACTTAGCAAGGTCTGTTTTTTCAGATTCTGCTGGGCATCTCTGTGTCTTTGCGGATAAGGATAGTCCTTCCTTCTTGGTATAGGGAAGGTAGCTCTGGAATAAAGGTTTTATGACCTGCTTCAGGGAAGGAGGGAAAGTGAAAGGTAAATGTGACCATCCTGCTTCTACTGGAATATTTGATCATTAATGATTTTAGGACATCTATATATACTTTTGGTATTGACGTCTTTTGTGACACACACATATATGTAATATATATATAAACACATTATACAGATATACAATTATATATATACACATATATACATAATTATAATTTTTTTCTCTCACATAAGGAAAGTCCCACTGCTCTCTATTGTCCACACTGAGTCACTGAACATTCAGGTTGCATGCTTGTTCCTTAATTCATGTGAAGTTCTGAAACAGTACTTGAAGAAACTGTTGCAGGGAAGGCTCACCTTTGAAGAAATGACATCTGAGAAGTGAAGGATAAGAATACATGAGCTATGGGCTGAGTTGGGAGAAAGGCCATTCCACCATCAAGGAAAAGCAAAACAAAACAACACACAGGAGGCTTCTTTTTGTTTCTTACATGTTAAGCAAGGAGGCAGACAGTAAAATGATGAATAAAGAGGTAGGAAAAAAAACGAAAGAGAGACATATATTTTACAAGGAAAGAATCAGGAGGCTTCTCTAGGGAGATAAGGCAATGGTGAACAATTGCATGTCCTAAAAACTGGGATGCTCAGAAATATCTTCTTTGAAAAGATAGTATTTAACTTGAACCTGAAGAAGGAAAAGTAGCCAGATACAGGAATGGGTAAAAAAGAAAAAAATAAAGTAACTTTGGGTGCAAGGGACCAAAGTGATAATGTATCTGGCATGATCAAATAACTGTGGCCTGCAGAAAAGCAGGATGCTGCTTGTGGCTGGCAGGAAATATGCTGTCTAATAGCAAATGGGTTCTCAGAACAGAATCTTGAATGAACTTTAGGATGTTACATATTTGTACGTTATTCTAGAAGAATTGCCAAAGTTTCAGAATCTATTTAAGCATAGAAGTTACTTGGTATCTATATAATATGATAGCTCTGATTACATATTGTTAGATATTTGCACCTACTTTTCTCTCTCTATAGAGCTTTCTTCTGCCAAGTGTTTTCATAGCTCATGCCTGAACCTACGCAAATATTTACTCAAGTATCACATTCCCAGTAAAGTCTTCTCTTTCTACTCTATTAAAAAAAAAGACTCCATAATTTCTTATTCTCCTTTATCCTTCTATGCTTCCTCTACCTTCTTACCACTTTAACCATCAAAATTACATGTATTTTACTTACATTTCTTATTTACTATGTGTTTCTCTCATTAGGATATAAGCTCCATAAAAGCAGGAATTTTTGTCTGTTTTGTTTAATGCTATATTCCCTATATGTAGAACAATGACAGGCACATAACATA
>NW_012114933.1:2046456-2046886 GCF_000951035.1 Colobus angolensis palliatus | reverse complement strand
TGTTTTGGGAAGTTGTATATATGAAAAACCGTCATCTGGATTGTACCTGTCAACACCGAAAAAGTAAGTTGCTACCTTTCCGTCCTATAAATCCCAATAAAGCATGCTTATTTTCAAAGTGTTATAGCACTGGGCATTTCATATGTCATTACTCACCATCAGGCCTAATGAAGGGATTTACCACAAAGGAAAAAGCAATTTCAGACAAAAGAGCTACTTTGTTTTTTCGGGTTTAAATTCATTGTGAATATGGGAAAGTTTGCCTCGAGAAAACATGTGGACTTCTCTATTCAATTCCATTTTAGACAGCAGATGACATTTGGTTGCAGGCATTACCATAATAAGTTTGCATTTAGTCACAGGTATTACCATAAGTCTGTTTCATCCAAGTTCTAAGTCATCAATTTTTTAAAGTGCATCTTTTGTTCAG
>NW_012114933.1:2043839-2045836 GCF_000951035.1 Colobus angolensis palliatus | reverse complement strand
TGTGTGATGCTCCCCTTCCTGTGTCCAAGTGATCTCATTGTTCAATTCCCACCTATGAGTGAGAACATGCGGTATTTGGTTTTCTGTTCTTGTGATAGTCTGCTGAGAATGATGGTTTCCAGCTGCATCCATGTCCCTACAAAGGACATGAACTCATCTTTTTTATGGCTGTATAGTATTCCATGGTGTATATGTGCCACATTTTCTTAATCCAGTCTGTCACTGATGGACATTTGGGTTGATTCAAAGTCTTTGCTATTGTGAATAGTGCCGCAATAAACATATGTGTGCATGTGTCTTTATAGCAGCATAACTTACTTTTTTATTTCAACCTTGCTTTTTGACTCTCATGTCATTTCAAGTTAGAGATACATTTCAATAAATACATCTTTGAATTTATCAACATATTTACCACTCTCTTTACTCTCAATTACTTTTTTCTCACTCCTTCATTCAGAGTTCAATTTCATTTTGGCCAAAGTGCATCGTTTGGTATTTCATTAAGCAGAAATGAATAAGTAGCAAACTCTTTGCGTGTCTGAAAATATATTTATTTACTCTCCATATTGAAAGATACTATTCCCAGGTATATTATCCCAGTTTAAATATTTCTTTGCTCTATTTTAGCAATATTAAACTATTGTTTAGACAATTGTTTGTTTCTACTATTATTACTAACAAGAGATTGGCTGTCAGAATAATTATTGTTTCATTGTACATGTGTTTGTTTTCTAGCAGATCTTTAAGAACTTCTCATTTTTTGTTTAGATTTTTGTAGTTTCAGTGTGCTAAGTCTAAATCAGAATGTGTTTTATATTTCCATTCCAGGTATAGTACGCTCCTTCAAAATTCTCATCTATTATCTCTTGTGACATTGATTCTGCTCTGTTCTTTCTATTCTAACGTAGAATTCATGCTATTCATATACTGATGGTACTGAAAACCATTTTTCAATTCAGTCATTTTCTATGCTTGTCTGGATATTTCTGTTATAAATTTTCAAATCTGTCTTTTTTTATTTCTGGGCCTTCTATGTGTTTGTGGTTTTGAAATCTACCTATATTTTTATATATGGTGGTCTTATAATGTGCAAGCAGGATTGGTCCCAGAATCTCCACAGACAACAAAATCTGTGAATACTCAGGTCACTTATAGAAAATAGCATAATAATATCACATAAATTATGCACATCCTCTTGCATACTTAAATCATCTCTAGATTATTTATAATACCTAATACAGTGTAAATGCTACATAAATAATTGTTAGACTATACTTTAAAATTTGTATTATATTTATTGTACTAATTTTGAGAGAAGGTCTCCCTCTGTTGCCCAGGCTGGAGTGCAGTGGTACAAACAAAACTCACTGCAGCTGTGACTTTCTATGCCCAAGTAATCCTCCCACCTCAGTCTCTCAAGCAGCTGGGACCATAGGTGTGTACCATCACTCCTGGCTGAATTTTTAAATTTAGTTTTTGTAGAGAATGGGTCTCCCCAGGCTGGTCTCAAACTCCTGAGACCAAGTGACTCTCCTACCCCAGCCTGCCAAAGTGCTGGGATTACAGGCATGGGCCACGACACCCAGCCTATTTCTTATTGTATTGATATTTTTTATTGTTTTATTTTCAAATATTTTTGAGCCATGGTTGGTTGAATCCCTATATATGCCGAACCTGCTGTCACTGAGAGCTGACTGTGGTATATCATACTTTTTCTGGTCTCTAAATATTTTCCATGATTTTTTGCAAATTTTTTTCAAATAATTTCATGATCTTGAGTTCTTTATAAATACATTTTAGTTTTGTTGCTGCTATTCTCTTGCTACTTCATTGTGGATATATATATATATATATATATATCTTTCGACTTTAAAAAAATGTTTACTGTGAGTTCATTTTCATCAAGGGCTGTTTTCCTTGAGGGCTCTTTTCCCCGAATCCTACCACTCTAATGAATCCTTCATCTTTAACACCATTCTCCACTATTAATTTTAACT
>NW_012114933.1:2037811-2043564 GCF_000951035.1 Colobus angolensis palliatus | reverse complement strand
TATGTTTATATTTATATTATATATATAAAAATATATATATGTATTTTTTTTCACCATTTTCCTATTGGGAGATACTATATTTGCTGCTTCTGAGGCTCCACAGATGTTTCTAGTTCAGGAACAGTATTATAATGAGCTACTGATTTGGGTTTTATTTTTTTCTTCATAACTAGTATGAATTTTAAAGTTATACCAGTGATGACACCCACTTAGGTTTCTGATTTTCGTCTCCTCGTCCAGGTAGACTTTCTAGATTGTTCCTAAACTGAGAAATCGAAGTTTTCTAGTCAGTGTTGCTTTTGCTTGTTTGTTTGTTTTTGTTGTTTTTGTTTTTTTGGTTCAATAAATCTTTTAGCTCTGGGATTTATGCATGCAGCAAAGTTCCAAGTCCCCAATCTCTCAAAGTTATAGCCCTCATCTCAATTTTTACATGGGTTTTAAAATTCCAGTTCCCAGAGCTCTCAAGCACAATGTATTATGAATTACTTAGCTTTAATTTCAATACTACATCAAATCCAATTTCTGTCTTTTTTTTCCTGGTTTCTGGAGTATTCCCCTTCTTTCTGTTGAATATGTTCAGTCTCATCATTATATTCTGTTGAGTATGTCTATGCATTTAACATGTCAAGCAACATAGGAAATCTGTACTACTTCACCTATTTACCAGATGTCCCCAGATGTTTTTCATTAGAGCCTTGCTACTCATTTTAATGTGTTGTACAGTATTATCACTCCTATTCTCAGATTACCCCCAAATAAGTCTACCATTTATGAGTCCTCTATGTTTAATACTATTTTTTCTACTACAAGATACATTAAACTTCATAGTCTGATCTCCACTTCACCACCAATACGTCAAAAACAAAATGCAAATTTACTGTAAATTTCCTATTTTTTTTATTTTGTTCTGTTTCTGGATGTGCTATTTCCACATGGAGAGGTAAATCAGTACATAATTGTGATTATTTTGGATATATGATAATTATGCCTACTAACACAGAGTTTCTGTCTTTCCGGCTGAATCCTGTCTCCACAGTCTTTTCATAGTCAAACTTCTTTTTTCAAAACCAAAAATTAACATCTTTATCTGTTGTATGTAGCTCTCTTTATTACCTGTTTGAACCCACTCCTTTACCAAATTGCTTTGAACTAAGCGCAGCATCCTTAGCACTTAACTTTATTTGCATTTTCTACTTCATACTGTCTGTTTCGTTCTTCTCTGCAGCTTTGGTGCTATGTCTTTTCTGTAAAGTACACTAACTCTGTTCTCTGTATAGAAAAGTACTGGCAACGTTGAGGTTAGGTTTATTTGATCTGCACATAGATCTATAGCATTTTAAGAGGAGTTTCTTGAATCTATATGAAAAATATAGTCATGGATCATGATGTATGATGAAAAATTCAAACACAAATAGAGGCATTGATTTTAAAAATTCATTTCAGAGAAATTTTGAGAAGTGAAGAGTCTTATAATTAGGAGAATGTTTTGAACTAGATCTGAAGAGCTTCTTTGGTTTATTTCTACAAAGTTGATCTTCTCTCGTGCAACTTTGCATTTGAATTTGCTGCATCATGAAATTGAAGACTTCACACCAAATCTCTATTAACTCACTAAATAAAATTCCATATGTATAGCTGTTGTTTCAAAGGGCTTTATTTGCTTGCAATAATGACTGAAAAATTATATATATATTTTTTTCTGATAAAATGTGAACATTATAATATTACTATACTTATTTTATTGGAAAGATCATCTGGTTTTGATAAAGATGAAAATAATATTTGGTTAGAACATGATTGCTCCCAGAAATGCCATGAATAGTATAGTCAAGTAGCTTACTTGCAAGGGCAATAGCTCAGGACATGTGGCTTTTAGTTATGTTTAATGTATATATTTTATAGCATGAGTTTATGTAAGTTTTTTTTTTTTTAAGAATACATTGCCAGTTTGCTGGCATGGGCGCATAAGCTCAAACAATTTTTATGTAGTACCAGTAGTTTTCTTCTGTAAGTTTTACCACTTCCCTTATTTTTAAGAGTTTTATAAATAATTAAGGTAAATTGATAGTAGACTTACATGAAATCTTAGTTTGAATAAGTATCCATATTTGTTCTATTTATCCAACCAAAAGCATTTAATTGAGCAATTACTTTGCCCAAGACACTGTGTAAAGTTGGTGAAAGAAGATGATGGAAGTAGTGCTCAATGAATAAATAAGTTGTTTTCTTGCAAGAAGTTCCCTGTTAAGAGTTTTATATATCTTTAAAATAATAACATTGAAGTGATTCATGTTAGGAGAAAAAAAGCTGTTACTTTGCAGTGGAAAGTATCACCTATATGGTTACTTTTGTACAGCAGCATAGAAATACATGAAGAATCTTTCTTATTTGGGAAGTACTGTGCCAAGTGTTTCCAACAGGCTCTATCATTTAATTCCCATTCCATACCCATGTGTAGATGAAGAAACTATGGAATGAAGTTAACTCATTCACCCAGCTAGCAAATGGCAAAGTATTGTATCATTCACAGTGTAGCCCTATTTCAAATACATAATAAAAGAAGTTAATTACCCAGGATATGATGCATGTCAGGTTTGCCAACTAGTTCTAACACTTACTAAACATATTGCACAAGGGACTTGACCTCTATTTGCCTTTGTTTTACCATCTATCTATATATAAAAATAATAATAGTCCTCCTTTCTTAGGGTTCCTGAAAGAATCAAGTGCATCACATATGTTAAATAGCTTACCATTGTAAATGTCTAATAAATTTTAGTCGTTTTGTGGTTTTTTTTTTTTTTTTTACTACTACAACTATTAACATATAGCAAGACAGATTTGAGGTGCAGTAGGTTTAATTTCAGAATTTTCTGACAAGTAGAGTTCTACACTGATACAATTTGCTGCCTCGAAATATACTGTGCTGGTTATCACTAGACACAGGTACTGCTAATTTTATATAAGACTGTTATTTCACTGTGTATCTGGACAGAGAGCATTGAGATATCTATTTATTCACTCATAAACCTTTAATGAGTTTCCATTTGTGCTAGTTACTGAGACAAATGCAGTAAAACAAAAATGACAAGTAAGGCACAGCCTACATTTTCAAGAAGGCTACTATCTACTAGGGGAGAGGAAAGAGAAACTGACAATTAAAATCTGATAGGGTTCAGTTTTATGTTAAGGGTAAACTAACACCTTTATTTCAGGATGTAAGATAAAGTGCAGAAACTTTGTCTTGTTTTCTGCTGAAACTCCAATGCTTTTGGAAGCGCCTTGCACATAACAGGGTCTCAATAAATACTTTACACATACAGAGTGAGAGGAAACAAGAGGAGTCTTATTGAAGTTGGTGACAAGTAGGGATTAACTCAAGGGAAGAAAAAAATTGTATTATGGAATGTAGTTATCACTTCTAGAAAATCTTGGAATCAAATAGTCATGTGTAGTTTCAGGAAAGTGTAAGAAATTCATCACAACTGAAGGTTAGGTCAAGAAGAGGGGAAATAAAAGAAAGATCTTGAAGGTTCCTGGTAAGGAATCTATGGGTCTATGGGGGAAATGTGCAAGCAAGTCAGCCCCAAAGTGCTATCATCAGATTTGTCTGTTAGAAAAAGAATTATAGTCACAGTTGCAGAGTGAGTAATGGTTGAGATGGACAAGAGGAGAAATGAAACAAAATTAAAAGTTAAATATCGTTTTTAAATATTATAGTCTTCACAAAGGCCAGACTCAGTGGCTCACACCTGTAATACCAGCACTTTGGGAGGCCGTGGCAGGCGGATCACCTGAATTCAGAAGTTCGAGACCTCCCTGGCCAACATGGCGAAGCCCCATGTCTGGTAAAAATACACAAATTAGCTAGGTGTGGTGGTGCCTGTAATCCCAGCTACTCAGGAGGCTAAGGTAGCAGAATCACTTGAACCCAGGAGGCAGAGGTTGTAGTGAGCTGAGATAGCACCACTGCACTACAGCCTGGGCAACAGAGGGAGATTCTGTCTCAAAATAAATAAAATAAAATATTTATATGGATGATTTGAGCATACTTTTAGATTAAACCTAAATTTCTGACATTAGGAAGTCACTCATGGTGTACTCATAGTCTCTGAAACTCTCAGCTGAGCATATTAGAAAGTAGACATGAAGGAATAGAAGGTAAAAATTCAGTTATTGATGTTTAATTCTGTTGATACATGACAGAAAGCACAGTTATGAGATTTCATAGTCTGACTGAAAAGCACTCAATATTTAATTAGAGCAAAGCAAGGCATCCTTATTATTGAAATGTAACAGTATGAATCAAATCACTCTAAGAATTTACTAAAGTGACTTTCTTGATTACCACTTGTTACAGAAACTGAGCTGGAAATTTTGAAAAGGTCTTTCAAAGACAAACATTTTCCATTTTAGTGACAAACAGCAGAATTTCATGAGGTTTTCTTTTTTATAACAATTTTAGCTTTAATGTCTAGCAATTGTTTATATTTTCATAAAATTAAATCTCCACTCTGCATTTCAACATTTGAAATGTAGATCCCTCTTAAGTTAATCTTAAGACAGAAATCTCTGTGTAATAAGTTTTGTACCACCACTGAGTGTAAGGCATATACTGTCTGTTTTTATTTTTATTTAATTTTTGATATCTCAAGGTTTAGCTGACTGAAATATATCCAATCTAGAAAAATAAAAAAAGACATTTTGAGGCTTCAGTTATTGTACTGATTTCTTGGTTCCTAAAGTTCTATTTCCTAAATTGGAGGATTTCTAAATGTTACTAAAAAGAGGTAGAAGCACCGTTTATTACATAGGTAATCCTTTTCCCATTTCCTGTTTTTGTCAGGTTTGTCAAAGATCAGGTGGCTGTAGATGTGTGGTATTATTTCTGAGGGCTCTGTTCCGTTCCATTGGTCTATATTTCTGTTTTGGTACCAGTACCATGCTGTTTTGGTTATTGTAGCCTTGTAGTATAGTTTGAAGTCAGATAGCGTGATGTCTCCAGCTTTGTTCTTTTGACTGAGGATTGTCTTGGCAATGCAAGCTCTTTTGTGGTTCCATATGAACTTTAAAGCAGTTTTTTCCAATTCTGTGAGGAAAGTCATTGGTAGTTTGATGGGGATGGCATTGAATCTTTAAATTACCTTGGGCAGTATGGCCATTTTCGCGATATTGATTCTTCCTATCCATGAGCATGGTATGTTCTTCCATTTGTTTGTGTCCTCTTTTATTTCACTGAGCAGTGGTTTGTAGTTCTACTGGAAGGGGTCCTTTGCATCCCTTGTAAGATGGATTCCTAGGTATTTTATTCTCTTTGAAGCAATTGTGAGTGGAAGTTCATTCGTGATTTGGCTCTCTGTTTGTCTTTTACTGGTGTATAAGAATACTTGTGATTTTATCACATTAATTTTGTATACTGAGACTTTGCTGAAGTTCTTTATCAGCTTAAGTAGATTTTGGGCTGAGAAGATGAGGCTTTCTAAATATAAAATCATGTCATCTGCATACAGGGACAATTTGACTTATTTTCCTAACTGAATACCCTTGATTTATTTATCTTACTTGATTGCCCTAGCCAGAACTTCCAACACTATGTTGAATAGGAGTGGTAGGAGAGGGCATACCTGTCTTGTGCCAGTTTTCAAAGGCCATGCTTCCAGTTTTTGCCCATTCAATATGAGATATTGGCTGTGGGTTTCTCATAAATATCTCTTATTATTTTGAGATATGTTCCATCAATACCAAATTTATTG
>NW_012114933.1:2022238-2035406 GCF_000951035.1 Colobus angolensis palliatus | reverse complement strand
TAGATTTGGTCTTTTCACATAATCCTATATTTCTTGGAAGCTTTGTTCATTTCTTTTTCCTCTTCTTTCTCTAGACTTCTCACTTCGTTTCATTCATTTGATCTTCAATCATTGATACTCTTTCTTCCAGTTGATCGAGTTGGTTACAGAAGCTTGTGAATTTGTCATGTATGTCTTGTGTCATGATTTTTATTTGTCAGTTCATTTATGGCCTTTTCTGCATTGATTTTTCTAGTTTTCCATTCTTCCATTCTTTTTTCAAGATTTTTCATTTCTTTCTGCAGGTTACGTAGTTCCTCCTTTAGCTCTGAGAAGTTTGATGGACTGAAACCTTCTTCTGTCAATTCGTCAAAGTCATTCCCCATCCAGCTTTGATCCGTTGCTGGCGATGAGCTGCATTCCTTTGGAGGGGGAGATGTGCTCTGATTTGTTGAATTTCCAGCTTTTCTGGCCTGCTTTTTTCCCAACTTTGTGGTTTTATCTGCCTTTGGTCTTTGATGACGATGATGAACTGATGGGGTTTTGGTGTGGTTATCCTTTCTGTTTGTTAGTTTTCCTTCTAACAGTCAGGACCCTCAGCTGTAGGTCTATTGGAGATTGCTTGAGGTCCACTCCAGACTCTGTTTGCCTGGATATCAGAAGCGGAGGCTGCAGAATACAGAATATTGCTGAACAGCGAGTGTTGCTGTCTGATTCTTGCTCTGGAAGCTTTGTCTCAGGGGTGTACCCTGCCATGTGAGGTGTGAGATCTCAGTCTGCACCTAGTGGGGGATGTCTCCTGGTTAGGCTACTCAGGGGTCAGGGATCCACTTGAGCAGGAAGTCTGTCCATTCTCAGATCTCAACCTCTGTGCTGGGAGATCCACTGCTCTCTTCAAAGCTGTCAGACAGGGTCATTTACCTCTGCCGAGGTTTCTGCTGCTTTTTGTTTAGCTATGCCCTGTCCCCAGAGATGGAGTCTACAGAGAGAGGCAGGCTCACTTGAGCTGTGTTGGGCTCCACCCAGTTTGAGCTTCCTCGCGGCTTTCTTTACCTACTTAAGCCTCTGCAATGGTGGGCGTCCCTCCCCCAGCCTCACTGCTGCCTTGCAGTTAGATCTCAGACTGCTGTGCTAGCAATGAGGGAGGCTCCGTGGGCGTGGGACCCTCCTGTTCAGATGTGGGATATAATCTCCTGGCATGCCAGTTACTAAGATCCTTGGTAAAGCACAGTATTAGGGTGGGAGTTACCCAATTTTCCAAGTGTTGTGTGTCTCAGTTTCCCTTGGCTAGGAAAAGGGATTTCCTTCCCCCTTGTGCTTCCAAGGTGAGGCGATGGCTTGCCCTGCTTCAGCTCTCACTTGTCACGCTGCACCAACTGACCGGCACTGATTGTCTGGCACTCCCCAGTGAGATGAACCCAGTACCTCAGTTGAAAATGCAGAAATCACCCATCGTCTGTGTCGTTTGTGCTGGGAGTTGGAGGCTGGAGCTTCTCCTATTCGGTCATCTTGTTTCGGGATCAGTTCAGTTCTTAGAATGCAACTTTTTCTTATCTCTACTAGTAGGGTTATATTATTATCACCAGAACACATAGGAAAATGAGAATGTGCATTTTCATATTTTGCATAGATAATGAGTATCTTAGTTGAGTGGTTTTGCAGTATAGTAATTATAATAAGTTCTTGGGGGCATTAAGAAAATATTGCATTCTAGAAAACATCACAGAATTGTACAGTCCAAACTTGTAATAAAGTGCTTTAAAGTGTAAGAAAGCACATTCACTAATGTACTTTCTTAGTTAATTGTATTTGTAAATAATTAAGAAAAATGAAATATTCAAAATATCGATTCCATATTTCTTCATATCTTCACTACTTTCCTCAAAGGAAAAAGAAATCTACTGATTGGAATCCAGAGTATGTGCTGAGTTACATTTACTAAAATCACTATCTATGAGGTTGAAAATACATTTCCTTGAATGATTACAATAAAACAAGAGTGAGAGAATCAGCTACAATAGGGAGACTAAGAGAATTTTCAAATGTCATCGTTTGTTTAAAAAGGAAATTTTACCTTTTATTTTAGTCATAATTGATCAAAAATATGTATGCATCTATAGAATTGTAATTATAATACTTGTCAAATGTCTTTATTTATTTAAGATTTTAAAAACTCACCCAGACATCTTGATTGATGTATGTTGCTATAGTTTAATAAGTTTAAAATTGGAGGAAATTTCATTGAAAAAAAAGTGTCATAACTTATTGTAGGTTTTAATATTTTTACCTTTTAAAGAACTTGTTCTGTTGCTGACATAGAATTTTTCTGATAAGATATCATCTGTCATGGCGGACAACTTCTTCAACTTTATAGAGAATATCTACAAAGATTCTAGAGCTACCATGATACCTAAAAGTAAGAAACTAGTACCTTTGCCACTAAGATTAGAAACAAGACAAGGATATCACCTCTCAACATTCCTTTTCATCATTCTACTTGAAGTACTAACTAATGCAAAGAAAAAAAAATAAAGGGTATGCAGATTGGGTAGAAAAAAATAAAACTGTCTTTTTTTCCACAGTGGACATAACTGTCTGGTAGAAAATCCATAAGAATAAACAACCAAAAAAAATCTTGGAACTAATAACTGTTTATATTTAGGCTACAGGATATAAGATTAATATACAAAAGTTAATCATTTTTCTATAT
The DNA here is from genome assembly GCF_000951035.1 of Colobus angolensis palliatus. Taxonomy (NCBI): domain Eukaryota; kingdom Metazoa; phylum Chordata; class Mammalia; order Primates; family Cercopithecidae; genus Colobus; species Colobus angolensis. The sequence continues at coordinate 2,032,717 of NW_012114933.1, read as the reverse complement.
ACTAGCAATGAAAATGTGGAATTTGAAATTAAAGAGATAATATTATTTACACTAGCAGCCCTCAAAAGGAAATGCTCAGGTATTAATCTAACAAAAATATGCACAAGATCTATACAAGGGAAGTTACAAAATTTGAGTACAAAAAATCAAAGAACTAACCATATGAAGAGATATTCCATGTTCATGGATTGGAAGACTCAATATTGTCAAGATGCAGTTCTCCTCAACATGATCTACAGGTTCAATGCAATCACAATCAAAATGCCCCCCCAAAATATTTGTAAGTATACATTGATGTGAAGCTTAAATATAGAGATGAAAGAGCCAGAATAGCCAATACATTATTGAAGGAAAAGAACAAAGTAAGAGGACTGATTCTACCAGACTCCAAGAATTACAATAAAGCTTAATAATCAAGACACTGTGCTATTGATAAAGGAATAGACAAATAGATAAATGGAACAGAATAAAAATCCCAGAAATAGGCCCACACAAATATAGTCAACTGGTCTTTGATAAAGGAGTAAAGTCAATACAATATAGAGAAGATAACCTTCAACAAATGGTGCTGGAAAAACTGAATATCCTTATTTCAAAAAAAAAAAAAAAATCAATCTGAAAAGATACCTTACACCATTCACAAAAGTTAATTCTGAATAGATCATAGACATAAATGGAAAACTCAAAACTATAAAATTTCTAGAATATAACAGGAGGAAACCTAGATGACCCTGGGCATGGAGATGACTTTCAGACATGATGCAAAAGCACAATGCACAAAAGAACAAATTGACAAGCTGGACGTTGTTAAAATTAAAAATCTGTGCTCTGCAAAAGACACTGTTAAGAGAATAAAAAGACAAGACACAGACTGGGAGAAAATATTTGCAGACATATCTGATAGAGAACTGCTATCCAAAATAAACAGAGAACACTGAAATCTCAATAGTAAGAAAATTAACAACCTGATTTAAAAATAGGCAAAAGACCTGAACAGATACTTTTTCAAAGAATATATAGAGATGACAAATAAACATAAGAAAAGATGGTCCACAATATATGTCCTGAGAAAAATACAAATTAAAACAAGATACCAGTATTAAAATGGCCAAAATCCAGAACACTGGAAACAAAAAATACCAGTCAGTATGCAGGAGCACTCATTTACTGCTGGTAGGATTGCAAAGTAGCAGACTCGCTTCAGAAGATGCTATTGCACTTCCTTACAAAAGTAAATATACTCTTACCATATGATCCAACAATCTCATTCCTTTATCCAAAGGAGCTGTAAACTATGTCCATATAAAAACCTGCACAACACAGGTGTTTACAGCAGCTTCATCAATAAGACAGAGAGAAACTAAATGCATATTACTAAGTGAAAAAACTCAATCTTAAATGGCTGCATACTGTATAATTCCAACTATATAACATTCTGGAAAAGCAAAACTATGGAGACAGTGAAAAGATGAGGGGTTCACAGGGGTTATGAGACCAGAAAGAATAAATAGGCAGAGCACAGAAAATTTTTAGGGCACTGAAAAATAAATGATACTATAATGCTGAATACATGTCATTATGCATTTGTCCAACTCCATAGGATGCAGACAAGGCGTGAGCCCTTATGTAAAATGTGTACTCTGAGTGGTATTGATATGTCAATGTGAGTTAATCAACTGTAGTGAATGTGCTGCTTTGGTGGGGGATGTTGATAATGAGAGAGGCTGTGTGTGCATGGGGTCAAGGATTATGTGGAATATCTCTGTACCACCCTCTCAGTTTTGTTGTGAACCAGACACTGCTTTACAAAAAATAAAGTTTAAAAGAAACATCAGCTCTCACTCTTATCATTGGGTTTATCTGTATAATGTAGCTTTTTCCTGACCATTTCAGTGTTTTGTTTTGTTTTTTCTGTGATTTTCTAAGTTTCAATGAGAGATGATTCACATATTATAAAACTAAATACATTTGAATGTGCAATTATGTTGTTTTTATTATATTCACAGTGAGGCAATCAGTATGACTATCCAATTTTAGGATGTTTTTATCACTCCCCAAAAGAACCTCATACCCATTAGCAGTCACTCCCATTTCACCCTAAGCCCACCAGTTAGAGTTAACCAGTAACCTACTTTCTACTTATATAGATTAGCCAGTTTTGGACATTTTACATGAAGTAAATCATACAATGATATGATCTGTCTCTGTGTTCCCACCCAAGTATAATTTTGTAGCGCCTATAATTCCCACATAATACAGTAGATTGGTACCAGTAGAGTGGGGTGCTGCTGAAAAGCTACCCAAAAATGTGGAAGCCACTTCGGAACTGGGTGACAGGCAGAGGTGGGAACAGTTTGAAGGGCTCACAAGAAGACAGGAAAATGTGAGAAACTTTGAAACTCCCTAGAGAATTGTTTTGGCTTTGAGCAAAATGCTGATAATAATATGGACAATGAAATCCAGGATGAGGTGAGCTCAGATGGAGATAAGGAACTTGTTGGGAACTGGAGCAAAGCTGACTCTTGTTAATTTTTAACATGGCTGGGGAAGCACCAGAAAGCACAATCATAGCAGAAGGCAAAGAGAAGGTAAGGCACCTTCTTCACAAGGTGGTAGGAAGGAGAAGTGCCGAGCAAAGCTGAAGAAGAACCCCTTTTAAAACCATCAGATCTCATAAGAAATCACTCACTATCACAAGAACAGCATGGAGGAAACTGCCCCCATGATTCAATTACCTCTACCTGGTCCTGCCCTTAACACGTGGGGATTATGGGGATTACAATTAAAGATGAGATTTTTTGTGGGGACACAGGGAAACCATATCAGGGTATTTGAGTCTTTTCTCCTTTTTTTATTTTTGATAAGTCTAGGTAAAGTTTTGCCAATTACATTGATCTTTCAAAGAGCCTGGGCTCAAGGGATGCACTAACCTCAGCCTCCTGAAGTGCTGGGATTACAGGCATGAACTATTGTGCCAGACCTGAATTCTTTGTCTCGTCAGTCCTTTATTTTATTTCATGAATTTTAAGCTCTATTGTTAGGCATATATATAATCGTTATAGCTTCCTAATGGATTGACCCTTTATCATAACAAAATGTTCATTTTAATCTCTAATAACATTTTCTTTTACCATTTAAAGATGTTTTGTCTATAGAAACTCCAGCTCTCTTGATGTTTGATTTCAATCTTTTTTCTATGATGTGCCTTAGAATAATCCTTTTTTTAATTTATCTCACTTGAGACTCACTTAATTGATTGAATCTCTGAGTTGCTATTTTTGAAGAAATCAGAAAAAATGGAGAAAATTTTCTTGACATTTTATTCTGCCCCATTCACTCTCTTCACCCCATTAGGAACTCTAATTAGAGGTTGTGTCATTATATTCAAATAATGATGTATTGTTTTCACTTTGCTTCAATTCACATTTCTTTTGGCATGTCTTCAATTTCACTTATCCTTTCTTCAGAGGTACCTAAAGATTTCTTCTTTTAAATCAATTTGTAGCATCTTCATAGATGAATTTGTGAAAAACAATATAATAATGAGCCTTAAAACAAATTTTGCTGAGTCTTATCTATGTATTTCTATGAAATGTTATACTTTTCTCATTATATATTAAATGTTCTTTATATTTTTTGGAACATCTTATATTTGTTACTGTTGGACATGACATATATATGTGTGTGTGTATAGTATACACACATATTCCAATTATATTTCCAGTTGTTGATATTTTAAAGTCATTTTAAAATTGATTTTATATACAGAAAAATTTTATACTTTCATTTTAGTTTCACTGTTTGCATGTATATTCTTTCACAAAACTTTTTTCCCCCCTCAATTTTCTGTTTTAGGAAAGATGTCAAGGACACAGCACAACAGAAGCTGTTAAGGTAGGCTTCCTTGATATTAAAGGCAAACCACAAATGATTTACAAGTAGGTATCACATTTCTTACAGCTTTTTAGTGGATACCCTATCAAATTATTAAAGTTTGGTTTTTTTAATCTCAGTTTCTTATAGACAACAATTTGTATGCTTTTCCTGAATCTACCAATATGGTCGTATATTTTTCTCCAATAATTTCTTAAGGTAGTAAATTAATTAGTATTAGTAAATATTAAAATATTTTCTGTCTTTGAATAACATTTGCATATTGGGAAAAATTTAATTTGTTTATACTACATTAGTTTTCAAAGCACTAATGGATTTTTAAAAATCTTAGGATTATAAAAACCACTTTTATAAGATATTGGCTTAAAAATGATTCAATAATGTACATTTCTTAACTATTTTTGACATCATGATTATAATTAGTCTAAAAACTAAGTCAGCATGTATGCCAAAATGATTCTCTTTTCCAAAAAGAAGTTGTATAACATGAAATTTAATTTGAATATTTCATCAAAACCCACTTGTACTGCCATTTAAGCATCATCACTTTTGTGAGCTTAGGTTTTTTTTTCTTTATACTTTATGTTCTAGAGTACATGTACACAACATGCAGGTTTGTTACATATGCATACATGTGCAATGTTGGTGTACTACATCCATTAACTCATCATTTACACTAGGTATACTTATCGTGCTGTTTTGGTTACTGTAGTCTTGTAGTATAGTTTGAAGTCAGGTAGCGTGATACCTCCAGCTTTGTTCTTTTGGCTTAGGATTGTCTTGTCAATGCGGGCTCTTTTTTGGTTCCATTTGCTAACAGGGACAATTTGACTTCCTATTTTCCTAACTGAATACCCTTTATTTCTTTCTCATGCCTGATTGCCCTGGTCAGAACTTGCAACACTATGTTGAATAGGAGTGCTGAGAGAGGGCATACCTGTCTTGTGCCAGCTTTCAGAGGGAATGCTTCCAGTTTTTGCCCATTCAGTATGGTATTGGCTGTGAGTTTGTCATAAGTAGCTCTTATTATTTTGAGATGCGTTCCATCAATACCGAATTTATTGAGAGTTTTTAGCATGAAGGGCTGTTGAATTTTGTCAAAGGCCTTTTCTGCATCTATTGAGATAATCATGTGACTTTTGTCTTTGGTTCTGTTTATATGCTGGATTACATTTATTGATTTGCATATGTTGAACCAGCCTTGCATCCCAGAGATGAAGCCCACTTGATCATGGTGGATAAGCTTTTTGATGTGCTGTTGGATTCAGTTTGTAAGTATTTTATTGAGGATTTTTGCATCGATGTTCATCAGGGATATTTGTTTAAAGTTCTCTTTTTTTGTTGTGTCTCTGCCAGGCTTTGGTATCAGCATGACGTTGGCCTCATAAATGAGTTAGGGAGGATTCCCTCTTTTTCTGTCGATTGAAATAGTTTCAGAAGGAATGGTACCAGCTCCTCCTTGTACCTCTGGTAGAATTCGGCTATGAATCCATCTGGCTTTTTTTGTTGGTAAGCTCTGAATTATTGCCTCAATTTCAGAGCCTATTATTGGTCTATTCAGGGATTCAACTTCTTCCTGGTTTAGTCTTGGGAGAGTGTATGTGTCCCGGAATTTATCCATTTCCTTTAGGTTTCTAGTTTATTTGCATAGAGGTGTTTATAGTACTCTCTGATGGTAGTTTCTATTTCTGTGAGTTGTGTGAGTTGTGTGGTATCCCCTTTATCATTTTTTATTGTGTCTATTTGATTCTTCTCTCTTTTCTTCTTTATTAGTCTTGCTAGTGGTCTATCAATTTTGTTGATCTTTTCATAAAACCAACTCCTGGATTCATTGATTTTTTGAAGGATTTTTTGTGTCTCTATCTCCTTCAGTTCTGCTCTGATCTTAGTTATTTCTTGCCTTCTGCTAGCTTTTGAAAGTATTTGCTCTTGCTTCTCTAGTTCTTTTAATTGTGATGTTAAGGTGTCAATTTTAGATCTTTCCAGCTACTCTTGTGGGCATTCAGTACTATAAATTTCCCTCTACACACTGCTTTAAATGTGTCCCAGAGATTCTGGTATGTTGTATCTTTGTTCTCATTGGTTTCAAAGAAAATCTTTATTTCTCCCTTCATTTCGTTATGTATCCAGTAGTCATTCAGGCACAGGCTGTTCAGTTTCCATGTAGTTGAGTGGTTTTGAGTGAGTTTCTTCATCCTGAGATCTAGTTTGATTGCGCTGTGATCTGAGAGACAGTTTGTTGTAATTTCTCTTCTTTTACATTTGCTGGGGAGTGCTTTACTTCCAACTATGTGATCAATTTTTAATAAGTGCGATGTGGTGCTGAGAAGAATATATATTCTTTTGATTTGGTGTGGAGAGTGCTGTAGATGTCTATTAGGTCTGTTTGGTGCATAGTTGAGTTCAATTCCTGGATATCCTTGTCAACTTTCTGTCTCATTGATCTGTCCAATGTTGACAGTGGGGTGTTGAAGTCTCCCATTATTGTTGTGTGGGAGTCTAATTCTCTTATAAGTCTCTAAGGACTTGTTTTATGAATCTGGGTGCTTCTATATTGGGTGCATATATATTTAGGTTAGTTAGTTCTTCTTGTTGAATTGATCCCTTTACCATTATGTAATGGTCTTCTTTGTCTCTTTTGATATTTGTTGGTCTAAAATCTGTTTAATCAGAGACTAGGATTGCAACCCCTGCCCTTTTTTGTTTTCCATTTGCTTGGTAGATCTTCCTCCGTCCCTTTATTTTGAGCCTATGTGTGTCTCTGCACGTGATATGGGTCTCCTGAATACAGCACACTGATGGGTCTTGACTCTTTATCCAATTTGCCAGTCAGTGTCTTTTAATTGGACCATTTAGCCCATCTACATTTAAGGTAAATATTGTAATGTGTGAACTTGATCCTGTCATTGTGATATTAGCTGGTTATTTTGCTCCTTAGTTGATGCAGTTTCTTCTATCATTGATGGTCTTTATATTTTGGCATGTTTTTGCAATGTCTGGTACTGGTTGTTTCTTTCCATGTATAGTGCTTCCTTCAGGAACTCTTGTAGGGCAGGTCTGGTGGTGACAAAATCACTCAGCATTTGCTTGCCTGTAAAGGATTTTATTTCTCCTTCTCTTATGAAACTTAGTTTGTCTGGATATGAAATTCTGGGTTGAAAATTCTTTTCTTTAAGAATGTTGAATATTGGCCCCCACTCTCTTTTGGCTTGGAGAGTTTTGCCGAGAGATCTGCTGTTAGTCTGATGGGCTTCCCTTTGTGGGTAACACGACCTTTCTCTCTGACTGCCCTTAACATTTTTTCCTTCATTTCAACTTTGGTGAAACTGACAATTATGTGCCTCGGAGTTGCTCTTCTTGAGGAATATCTTTCTGGCATTCTGTGTATTTGCTGAATTTGAATATTGGCCTGCCTTGCTTGGTTGTGGAAGTTCTCCTGGACAATATCCTGCAGAGTGTTTTCTAACTTGGTTCCATTCTCCCCGTCATTTTCAAGAGCACCAATCAGACATAGATTTGGTCTTTTCACATAACATAGTCCCATATTTCTTGGAGCATTTTTTCATTTCTTTTTACTCTTTTTTCTCCAAACTTGTCTTCTCACTTCATTTCATTCTTTTGATCTTCAATCACTGATACCCTTTCTTCCAGCTGATCAAATCAGTTACTGAAGCTTGTGCATTTGTCACGCAGTTCTTGTGTCATGGTTTTTGGCTCTATCAGGTCATTTAAGGACTTCTCTATGTTGATTATTCTAGTTAGCATTTCATCAAATCTTTTTTCAAGGATTTTAGCTTCTTTGAGATGGATTCAAACTTCCTCCTTTAGCTCAGAGAAGTTTGATCATCTGAAGCCTTCTTCTCTCAACTTGTCAAAGTCATTCTCTGTCCAGCTTTGTTCCGTTGCTGGTGAGGAGCCGCATTCCTTTGGAGAGGGATAGGTGCTCTGAGTTTTAGAATTTTCGGCTTTTCTACTCTGTTTTTTCCCCATCTTTGTGGTTTTATCTGTCTTTGGTCTTTGATGATGGTGATATACAGATGGGGTTTTGGTGTGGATGTTCTTTCTGTCTGTTAGTTTTCCTTCTAATAGTCAGGACCCTCAGCTGCAAGTCTGTTGGAATTTGATGGAGGTCCACTCCAGACCCTGTTTGCCTGGGTATCAGCAATGTAGGCTTCAGAAGAGTGAATATTGCTGAACAGCAAACACTGCTGCCTGATCATTCCTCTGGAAGCTTCATCTCAGAGGGACGTGTGAAGTGTCAATCTGTGAAGTGTCAATCTGCCCCTACTGTGGGATGCCTCCCAGTTAGGCTACTCAGGGGTCAGGGACCCACTCAAGGAGGCAGTCTGTCCGTTCTCAGATCTCAAACTCCATGCTGGGAGAACCACTACTCTCTTCAAAGCTGTCAGACAGGATATTTAAATCTGCAGAGGTTTCTGCTGCCTTTGTTTTGGCTATGCCCTGTCCCCAGAGGCAGAGTCTACAAAGGCAGGCAGGCAGGCCTCCTTGAGCTGTGATGGGCTCCACCCAGTTTGAGCTTCCCAGTGACTTTGTTTACCCACTCAAGCCTCAGCAATGGCGGGCGCCCCTCCGCCAGCCTCGCTGCCACCTTGGATCTCAGACTGCTGTGCTAGCAATGAGGGAGGCTCCGTGGGCATGGGATCCTCCTAGCCAGGCACGAGATATAATCTCCTAGTGTGCCGTTTGCTTAGACCCTTGGTAAAGCCAATATTAGGGTGAGAGTGAACTGATTTTCCAGGTGTTGTGTGTCACAGTTTCCCTTGGGTAGGGAAGGGAATTCCCTTCCCCCCTTTCACTTCCCGGGTGAGGCCATGCCTCGGCCTGCTTTGGCTCTCGCTCGGTGGGGTGCACCACTGTCCTGCACCCACCATCTGACACGTCCCGGTGAGATGAACCTGGTACCTCAGTTGGAAATGCAGAAATCACCCGTCTTCTCTGTTGCTCATGCTGGGAGCTGGAGGCTGGAGCTGTTCCTATTTGTCCATCTTGGACAGTCCCCTAGCTTAGGTTTTTTAAAACACAAATTCAGTTTCCCTAATGTTTATTTTTAATTCAAGTTTCTTATTACACTTTGAGAAATAATTGATGGATTTTCCTTTAACAACTTCAATTTCTTTTACTTTTCAAATGTGTTAGTACATGGAATTCACAATAATGTATTTGTATTTGATTCTGTATAATATATATGTATCTCCCTCTCTACTTCTTATTACTGTGACTTACTATTGGGCTATTACTCACTTTTTGTTTTTAGTCCAAACAATGTCTGTCTACCTTATTGTTCATAAAACAAACATTTGGTTTATTTTGATACTCTATGTTTTTGTTTAGTTTGTTCCTATTACATTAATTTTGGTTACTATATTTTATTATTTCATTCAGTATGGAAACTAACATATTAAAGGAAGTCAGTAATTACCTTTTCAGTCAATAAATATCTGAAGTACTCAATGCGACCCAAGCCCAGGCTTGATAACAACAGTAATAAATCCAGCAATCTTTGAAGGTTTTAGACTATTCTATACCATAACATAGCAAACTATATCAGCATCACTAAATGAGCATGAAAATATAATTTAAATCCTATCAAAATATTAGTAAGAAATTTTATTGACTCATTCATATGTATTTATGTTACATGTAAAAAATACTATAGATTAATTTTATATAGTAAGAATAATTAGGAAGTTTTAGGAAAAATAAAGTGGCTTATGTTTTTCTTAATAGGTATGCAATACTTTTTAAAAATACTTTAAAAATAGTAATATTTATACCTTCATTGGCATAAGAAGGGAATGAAATTTCAATGAAACAGAAAAGTTTATCCAAAAATGAATGTAGGCATATCCAAGGATTTAATATGAGATAAAGTTGATGTTAATAATCAGTGGGATGAATATTTTTTAAATAAATTGTTGGGACAACTGACCCTTCATGTAGGGGTGCTTGTGTGTGTGTATACACACATGTATACTATCACACATACCTACATACATGAAGGGTCAGTTGCCTCAACCTATATGTATGGCTGAATTTATCTCTCTTAAACCCAATTTGTAAGATTTGAATGAAAGAATATAAACATGAAAATAAAATTACAAAAGTACCAGAAAAAATAAATGGAAATATTTTTACATTTTTTATAAATTATGTGATACAATAAGAAATCAGAGAGCAAATTGCTAAAACATTTTACTATTATCAGAGCTACACTTTTAAAAGCTTGCATAAGAAAGCAACTTTAAACACATTTTAAGATGGGGATAAAAATTTAATATACATGGCTAGCAAATGATTAATATTCCTTGAAAATTTACAAATATTAATTCCCCATCCTGGTTTTATGTTTTAATAACACACGTGTCTTAATAATTGATATATTTATATTTTACCATCTCTCTTCATTTGATAAAATGTGAGTCCTAAGAAGGCAATTATTAGGCCGGGCACGGTGGCTCAAGCCTGCCAGCACTTTGGGAGGCTGAGACGGGCGGATCACGAGGTCAGGAGATAGAGACCATCCTGGCTAACACGGTGAAACCCCGTCTCTACTAAAAACTACAA
>NW_012114933.1:2011278-2021953 GCF_000951035.1 Colobus angolensis palliatus | reverse complement strand
TAAGAAAAGATTGCCAAAGAAGAAACATAACGTATCAATGATGTTGTGAAATATGCTCAATTTTGACATCTACAAGTTGAAGCATTTACGTTATTTTCACGTAATACTGGCAAGCTTTTAATTGCTTAACCTTAGCAATTTTTTTTTAAGAATATGAAGTATATAGTGATATAATATGCTGATAATACTATACACTGAGGAATCATATAACAATGAAAAGTATAGATACATAGTGGTGAAGACATTTTATTTCTGGACACATTCTAAAAATACAATGAAACAACCGTGCAAAAAGTTTTGGTGATAAATGTGTGTGTGTGTGTGTGTGTGTGTGTACTTTTATATAAATGCTAGATACAGATTACCTATATATCAGGTAGCAATTTATATTTAAATTACACACACTTTACATATTCTTTCTGTAAAAAATAATCTCATCCTTATCTCTACCTACTTTTATAACTCTAAACGTATCTTGAGAAGATAGGTATATAACTATAGATATAGAATTCTGGTATATAATGCTGATATTGTTTGGCTGTGTCCTCAACCAAATCTCAGCTGGAATTCTGTCTCCCAGAATTCTCACCTGTTGTGGGAGGGACCTACAAGGAAGTAATTGAATCATGGGGGCCAGTCTTTCCCTTGTTATTCTCATGATAGTGAATAAGTCTCATGAGATCTGATGGGTTTATCAGGGGTTTCTGCTTTTGCTGCCTCCTCATTTTTCTCTTGCCACCACCATGTTGGAAGAGCCTTTTGCCTCCTGCCATGATTCTGAGGCCTCCCAGCCATGTGGAACTGTAAGTCCAATTAAACCTCTTTTTATTCCCGGTCTTGGGTGTGTCTTTATCAGCAGTATGAAAATGGGCTAATACAGTAAATTGTTATCAGTAGAGTGGGGAGTTGCTGAAAAGATACCCGAAAATGTGGAAGTGACTTTGGAACTGAGTAATAGGCAGAGATTGAAACAGTTTGAAGGGCTCAGAAGAAGACAGGAAAATATGGGAACGTTCGGAACTTCCTAGAGACTTACTGAATGGCTTTGCCCAAAATGCTGATAGCGATATGGACAACAAGTTTCAGGCTGAGGTGGTCTCAGATGGAGATGAGGAACTTATTGGGAAGTGGAGTAAAGGTGACTTTTGTTATATTTTAGCAGAGACTGGGGTCACTTTGTCCCTGCCCTAGAGATTTGTGGAAATTTGAACTTGAGAAAAATTATTTAGGGTATCTGGCAGAAGAAATTTCTAAGCAGCAAAGCATTCAAGAGGTGACTTGGGTTCTATTAAAGGCATTCAGTTTTATAAGGGAAGCATGGCATAAAAGTTTAGAAAATATGCAGCCTGGCTATGCAATAGAAAAGAAGAAAACATTTTCTGGAGAGAAATTCAAGCTGGCTGTAGAAATTTGCATAAGTAGCAAGGAGCCTAATGTTAATCCCCAAGACCCTGGGGAAAATGTCTCCAGGCCATGTCAGAGACCTTCATGGCAGCCCCTACCATCATAAGTCCAGGAGGTAAAAATGGTTTCATGAGCGGGGCCCAGGGTCCCTGTGCTGTGTGCAGCCTAGGGACTTCAAGCCCTGTGTCCCAGACACTCCAGCCGTGGCTGAAAGGGGCCTAGGTACAGCTCAGGCTGTGGCTTCAGAGGGTGGAAGCCCCAAACCTTGGCAACTTCCACAATGTGTTGAGCCTGCAGGTGCACACAAGTCAAGAGAACTGAGGTTTGGGGACCTCTGCCTAGATTTCAGAGGATGTAGGGAAACACCTGGATATGTGGCGGCTGGGTCAGGGCCCTCACGGAGAACCTCTGCTGGGGCAGTGCTGAAGAGAAATGTGGGGTCGGAGCCCCACAGTATATTCCTCAGAGTCTCTAACTGGGGCACTGCCTAGTGGAGCTGTGAGAAGAGGGCCACCATCCTCCAGAACGCTGAGATCCGCCATTTGAGATCCGCCAACAGCTTGCACTGTGCGCCTGGAAAAGCCGCAGACACTCAATGCCAGCCCGTGAGAGCGGCTGGGAGGCAGGCTGTACCCTGTAAAGCTGCAGGGGCGGAGCTGTCCAAGACCATGGGAGCCCAACTCTTGCATCAGCGTGACCTGGATGTGAGACCTGGAGTCCAAAGAGATCATTTTGGAGCTTTAAAGTTTGACTGTCCACTGGATTTGTGATTTGCTTGGGCCCTGTAACCCCTTTGTTCTGGCCAATTTCTCCCATTTAGAATGGCTGTATTTACCCAATACCTGTACCCCTATTGTATCTAGGAAGTAAAATGCTTGCTTTTGATTTTACAGGCTCATAGATGGAAGTGACTTGCCTTTTGTAAGATGAAACTTTGGACTGTGGACTTTTGGGTTAATGCTGAAATGAATTAAGATTTTGAGGGACTGCAGGGAAGGCATGATTGATTTTGAAATGTAAGGACAAGAGATTTGAGATTTTGAGGGTCCAGGCGCAGAATGATATAGTTTGGGTGTGTCCCCACCCAAATCTCAACTTGAAATATGTCTTCCAGAATTCCCATGTGTTGTTGGAGTGACCTAGCGGGAGGTAATTGAATGAATCATGGGGTCCGGTCTTTCCCGTGCTATTCTTGTGATAGTGAATAAGTTTCAGGAGATCTTATGGGTTTATCAGGGGTTTCCACTTTTGCCTCCTCCTCATTTTTCTCTTGTCACCGCCATGTAAGAAGTGCCTTTTCCTTCCCACCATGGTTCTGAGGCCTCTGCAGCCATGTGGAACTGTAAGTCCAATTAAACCTCTCTTTCTTCCCAGTCTTGGGTATGTGTTTATCAGCAGTGTGAAAACGGACTAATATAAATAGTTATGCAAACTCACAGTGTCAATATTTAGAACTACTTTCTTCTTATTTTTAGCTATTTTGTTTTAAATATTTACATTGTCCAAGTTTCAAACTTCCATACTTTAAAGACAAAAGAATCGGTGGCATTTTTAAGAGAACCAAGAAAACCTCTGGTAAAAATATCATGCCTTATTTTTGTAAGGGAGGAGCTATGTCCTATTTACTATTGTGCTCCTGTCAGCAAGTGGAGTGCTTGGCAACTGGTAAGCAGTCAATAGTGACGTACAAACGAATGAATAAATAGGAAGAGGATGCTTCTTATTTCCCATGCCTACCTTCCTTTATTATCTTCAAGGAGAAATGAATGAAGGCTCAATCTGCCATTAATGGTAAAAGTTAATATTTGCTTTTTCTAACAGATTTTTAATGTATGTTTTTCTTTACTGTTGAACATAGGCTTAAGATTTGGATTCTCTATACTTGGAATACCCTCTGAGTAGTCCAAAAATTCTCTGTTGCTAGTTGGAAGGTAGAAGAAACTAGGACCAGCCAACGGTCTGTCTGAAAATAGAGACACCATCCACCTGGGGTCAGTGAGCCACTCTATTTCATGAAGCCATCTCGTTTCCACACTGAAGTGCTCTGGATCAGTGAAAATGGCAACACTGATTGGTTCAGGTAACCAAGGTCACAGAAGGGGTTTACTTTTCAATTAGATTCTCTCAGAGAAGTCTGTCAAGTATCCTGCTGAGGAGAATTAAGGCTCCAACTTGCTCATGTTCCATCTGAGTGAACTGATTGGCAGTCTATGCTGTAGCATCCTGCCTCTCTGCCTCCAGAGTAGCTCAACCTATCAGAACCAAATATTCACAGATAATGTTTTTAAATACAGAGCATAAAATAAGATGGAATCAGAATCAATTGCCTAGTTTTTTTTTTTTTTTTTAATTTAAACATCTGGATAATAGAGGAGTCATATCTAAAGGATAATTTTTGAACCTCCAAATAATAAACCCAATTTTGATTAATTTGATTGATTCAGATTAAATATTAGTGTGAAGGTTTATTCAAACCTGTTTCTACAGATTCACTCATTTTTGATGTAGTCACATTTTAACATTGACCACAGGAGACTCACCTACACGCATACACATCACCTACATGCCTCACATACCTGCAAAGAAAAGTCTGCAGGTATTTAATTCACCGAAAAGTAGTAGAAAGCTTGAAAATGTGCACAGACTTTTAAAAGATCCATTCTGATACCAGAGAGTTGAACTAAAACAGAATTCCCAAACTGGTTAATTTATTATCACTTCTGAAAAAAGCATTTGGTTCCTTAACTTTGACACAGATTATTCTGTAAACAGTGTCACAGCCAAGAACAGAGATTCTCTGGGATAAAGCTGGAATGTAGTTAAGAAGAAAAGAGGAGGCAGAAAGAAAATCGCCTAAGCAGTGGGTATGAAACCATGTGGCAGTTTAGATGGAATTTGATAGTTACCTTTTTCAGGCTGGCACATGAAAGCATGTAACACATAGTGCATGGCTTCAACAATCACCCTCAGATCCTATCCCAAATACTCTCACCTACTTACAGGTTCCTATATCCCAATTTTAGAATTCCTATCTCCAGAGACCTTGCCTCAGTCTACTTCTAGATCATTCCCCTGACTTTTCCTTCGGGCTTCACACATGGCCTTGGACTTTTATTATTTTATTGGAAGTACCTTTTTCTGCCTGAACTTCAGTTTCATCATATGGTCTCTATAAGGCGGGGAGGCCCTAGGATGTAGCAAAAGAGGTTGGGTTTCAGATGGCAGATATTTTTACGGAGACCTCCCTCTATGAGCCTGGGTCCCTGAGAAAGTGTATTCAGCTCTTGACATTAAGCAAAATTTCGCCAACATTTTTCGAAGCATTTTTATGATGGTGAAATTGTATTCCTTTAAATTATAAAGTACACGAAACATAGTTCAAATAGACTATGAACTCTTTACATCAAGCACCTTGTCTCATCATTTATCACAACACTTAGTATACTAGAAGTCAATGAATACCAAATGAAATAATTCAAGAATGAAAGGAGGCAAACAAAACATATCTTATTTCTTAAATAAGTTTAAGAAATAAATTTAGGTAACATAAATTGATGAAATGTTTAGTCGGTTTTTACGCAACTTTAAAAATTGTATCTATTACCAAAGTCTTTTTCAGTATTTTTCCCTTAGATTCAAGCAGCAGCAATGAATGGAAAATCCTATATCGAAATTGCTTCTAACATTTAAAGTCAAGTTGCCAACATTCAAAAACTTTTAAAGTTATTTTAAAATTAAACTTAGTTTACTTTAATTTTTATAAACTTGTACAAATATTACATTTTCATCACAGGTTTTACATTTTCTTACAGCTTTTCCTTCTTTTAAGAAGCTTTCCTCATCTGTTTCAATCATTCTTGACTCTACCATATTACTGCAGCTAGTTGACTTTCTTATATTTTTCTGTGAAGGTATTTTTTATATGACATTTTAGCAACAATAGCCTTGAGTAAAACACAAAAATGCTAAAATCTTTTTCTCTATTTTTAATATCATGGTAACCTCTCTTTTTTATTGTGGCATTTGATTAATTGTATATGTTCAGGTAAATTAATTTTCTTTAAACTTTATCTTTCAATTGCTTTCCAGTCTGACAATTGACCGGTAATAAAATGTTACAATTAGCACTTTTCTACAAACTTATACAAAGTTGAACTTGATGTCAAGCTCTCTCAGAATTATTTAATCACTATGATTGGAAGGGAAGATGGATTTTGATTAACACTAGCTGAACCAATCAATAAAGACCTTGAACTTACAAAAGATCCTACTGGCTATTTCAAATAACAGTGATAATCTAAAAGTAAACCTTTAAGCCATTAGCACAAAATGGCCAATGATAACTCGATAAAAGGGCCTTTTATCGAGTTTGTATTCTGTGCCAGTATTCTAGAAATTCAAATTGTGCTATTCTTACTGTCACTACTGGTTTTGCTCTAGAATTTTTTCTCCAGCTTATCATTTAGATAACTTTATTCCCAAAGTTCCACTCGAAGTACAAATCAGAGAAATATCACAGAAAAAATAACCAACAGGGTACTTTTTCTGCCCACTTGTTTTGCAGATCCCAATTTTGATGTAGTAGTTGAAGTCAAAAGATAGGTAAGGTCAAGGTGAAGGCGTACCACTTCAAAATCCTCAAGATCCATTGGATATGAGACTTAAACAAACAAGAAATTACTTTCATTGATTAAATGTAGATTGAATTAGGAGGAAAAAATGACAGGCACTGCTAAGGTTATGTCCTCTACTCATTGTTTAACTCAGCATGACTGATTCAATCTGCTGAGCCCCAAGGAAGGCCAAAGATGTCACTCATGGACTCCACACAATGCAGAATCCTTAGAAGAGCAAAATCGAAAAGTTGCACTTTATCCACTCACAGCCTGGAGCCACTGTTCTCATTCCGTCTTGTGTTAGCAGAACAATGAACTGCAGCAGGCACTGGGCTGCTCCGCATAATAATTATAGGTATCCCACAGGCAAAGCTGTTGTTGCTTTTAAGACTTGACAGAATGTGTCTTGTAGGCATGACCTAGCAGATGGGGAGTTTTTCCTTTCATCTTTTCCCAAAAGCCACCTAGGTGAAATATATAAAGCGTCTTGATAAGGGATATATTTTCTCCTATAGGGGTAAGTTGATTACTATAAGCTGCTCTTCTTGTTCATTCACCTTAAAAATAATTACCACTCTGGTGGAAGAAGTCAAGTATAGCCACAGAGGCAGGGATAGACCTTTTGCTCCATCCTGCTAATTTGTGTCACCTACTGCACTGCCTTATGTATTGATGGTAGAAAGAAAAAAAAAAAATGAAGCAGAAAATTAAGTCTGAAAGGATTTTTTGTCCTGCTGTCACTCTGTACAACATTTAGTTCAGTTGACATGACACTGTGCCTTTTGTTACATAAAACTGTCACATTGTCCCCTTCTAGTTAGCTGCAGTTGCTGGCCAAATCAATAATATCTGTCAAAACTGTCAAATAATGAAAGGATCCTATGATATATTGGCTACAGAGAATATTTTTTTACCATCTTTTAAAAATGTTACCAAATTAGGTTCAAACACATATTAGAAATAAAGAAAAGAGATAAGCTTTGTGAATGATATGACGAAATTGAAGATGAAGACATCAGCTATGCACATTACATATATATTATCTGATGTGCTGCTTGTAGTTTTAATAACAATTTTTAAAGTCAATTTTAGATGGATCTTTTGTAGAATAAAATCTTCTAATGAATAAGCAAACGAGTAACTTAAAAACCATGAGATTCTATTCATTTTTCTCTGTATGTAATGATAACATTTAGTTGGTTAGGCAGACAGAGAGAGAATTTATTCCACATTTAGTTATCTATGGAGGGACTACTAAGGTATGGTTAGATCCTGAGAGAGGGTTGTCATTTACTGTTATAGTTTTTCATCTGGGAGACTCAGATATTGCCCTGTAACATCATTTGCAAACAGGAGACAAAGATGCAGGCAGCTATCGCTAGAGCCAAAGGTCTTAAATATTCCTTATCAGTCCCTGTAATTGAAAACTACTGGGAAAAGCACAACAGCTGTCTTTTTAGTTGTTTCAGGTGATTGTATATTTTAATTAAACTGACCTCAATATACCTTGTTCCACTTAGAGAAAACATCTATGTCTTTATGTTTTTAGCCTCTAGCCAAGCAAAGAGTTCTCTTTGCAAGATTATGCTATTAACATCTACCTGAACCACCTGCTACATACTTTTTATTAATTTGCTTTTTCGCGTTTGATTTTGGCATGCTTTCAGCATCCCTCTTCTTCTAACTCCTTTAATCATATTTTCCCATTCCTCAGGTTTCTCCAATTGTCAGAAATATTCAGAATGCATTTTTCTCTTTATACCTGATATAACTTAGGGTATTTGGGTTCATGATACCTAGTAGTTTAGTAGTTTCATGACACCTGATAGTTTACCTATATTCCCCAGTTCTATGGTCTGTAGAAATCTAACCCTATGCCTCCATACAGAGTGCTGTGTACTTCCCCTAATGCTATCTCTACTCAGCAGTGAGTTGACTCAAATGTATGACTCAACACCTGTGAGTTCTCCAAAAAAAAAAAAAAATGTACTTACATAAACATTAAGATACAGAATAGATTTTAATAAATATATTGTGGATTAAAGATGATGAGTTAACATACTGAACATCTTCCAATGAATATTTCACATATATTCTCTTTAACATTGAATTATAACAATAAATTATTGCACATAAAGGTAATGTGAACACATTACAACACATTATTATTTAGTTCCTAGTATGCCTAGGCTGTGCTATTTTTTAGGATTTTAATCAAATTTCTTTATAATTTTTTTTTTTTTCGGGGGATGGAGTCTCTCTCTGTCACCCAGGCTGGAGTGCAGTGGTGCCATCTAGGCTCACTGAAAGCTCTGCCTCCCAGGTTCATGCTATTTTCCTGCCTCAGTCTCCCGAGTAGCTAGGATTACAGGTTCCCACCACCACGCCCAACTAATTTTTTATATTTTTAGTAGACACAGGGTTTCACTATGTTAGCCAGGATGGACTTGATCTCCTGACATTGTGATCTGCCTGCTTTGGCCTCCCAAAGTGCTAGTACTACAGGTGTGAGCCACCCTGCCAGGCCAAATGTAAATCTGAAATAAAGCTGACTACTATCCTTCATATATGAATTTCAGTGATAGGTTTAAAGACAGAGAACATTCACCTCTCTCAGTAAAGCACTAAGTCACATGCCTATTCTGTACAATCCTATAAGCCTTTATAAATGCTAACCAGAAAAAAAAAAAATGGTCTTAGGTACAAGAACAAATAAATAGATAAATTTATTCAAAATAAGTTAATCTTAGAATAGGAAGAGCTCCAGCCTGCAGCTCCCAGCGTGAGTGACACAGAAAATGGGTGATTTCTGTATTTTCAACTGAGGTACTGGGTTCATCTCACTGGGGCATTGTCTGACAGTTGATGCTGGTCTGCAGGTGCAGCCTGACCAGCAAGAGCTGAAGCAGAGTGAGGCATCGCCTCACCTAGGAAGTGCAAGGGGAAAGGAAATTCCTTCTCCTAGCCAGGGGAAATTGAGACACACAACACCTGGAAAATCGGGTAACTCCCACCTTAATATTGTGCTTTACCAAGGGTCTTAGCAAATGGCACATCAGGAGATTATATCCTACACGTGGCCCGGAGGGTCCCATGCCCCTGGAGACTCCCTCGTTGCTAGCACAGCAGTATGAGATCTAACTACAAGGTGGCAGCGAGGCTGGGGGAGGGGTGCCCACCATTGCTGAGGCTTAAGTAGATAAACAAAGCCACCAGGAAGCTCGAATTGGGTGGAGCCCACCACAGCTCAAGGAGGCCTGCCTACCTCTGTAGTCTCCACCTCTGGGGACAGGGCATAGCTAAACAAAAAGCAGCAGAAACCTCTGCAGATGTAAAAGTCCTTGTCTGACAGCTTTGAAGAGAGCAGTGGTTCTCCCAGCACGGAGGTTGAGATCTGAGAATAGACAGACTGCCTGCTCAAGTGGGTCCCTGACCCCTGAGAAGTCTAACTGGGAGACATCCCCCACTAGGTGCAGACCGAGAAATCACACTTCATATGCTGGGTACACCCTGAGATGAAGCTTCCAGAGCAAGAATCAGACAGGAACACTCGCTGTTCAGGAATATTCTATCTTGTGCAGCCTCTGCTGCTGATACCCAGGCAAACAGGGTCTGGAGTGGACCTCAAGCAAACTCCAACAGACCTGCAGCTGAGGGTCTTGACTGTTAGAAGGAAAACTAACAAACAGAAAGGACACCCACACCAAAACCCCATCAGTACATCACCATCATCAAAGACCAGAGGCAGATGAAACCACAAAGATGGGGAAAAAGCAGGGCAGAAAAGCTGGAAATTCAAAAAATCAGAGCACATCTCCTCCTCCAAAGGAAAGCAGCTCATTGCTAGCAATGGAACAAAGCTGGATGGATGACAAGTTGAGAGAAGAAGGCTTCGGTCAATCAAACTTCTCAGAACTAAAGGAGGAACTATGTAACCAGCGCAAAGAAACAAAAAACCTTGAAAAAAGAATGGATGAATGGATAACTAGAATAATCAATGCAGAGAAGACCTTAAAAGAACTGATACATTTGAAAATCATGACACGAGAACTACGTGACAAATGCACAAGCTTCAGTAACTGACTCGATCAACTGGAAGAAAGATTATCAGTGATTGAAGATCAAATTAGTGAAATGAAGCAAGAAGAGAAGTGTAGAGAAAAAAAGAGTAAAATGAAATGAACAAAGCCTGCAAGAAATTTGGGATATGTGAAAAGACCAAATCTATGTCTGATTGGTGTGCCTGAAAGTGAAGGGGAAAATGGAACCAAGTTGGAAAACACTCTGCAGGATATCATCCAGGAGAACTTCCCCAACCGAGTAAGGCAGGCCAACATTCAAATTCAGGAAATACGGAGAATGCCACAAATATACTCCTCGAGAAGAGCAACTCCAAGACACATAATTGTCAGATTCACCAAAGTTGAAATGAAGATAAAAATGTTAAGGCCAGCCAGAGAGAAAGGTCGGGTTACCCACAAAGGGAAGCCCATCAGACTAACAGCAGATCTCTTGGCAGAAACTTTACAAGCCAGAAGACAGTGGAGGCCAATATTCAACAATCTTAAAGAAAAGAGTTTTCAACCCAGAATTTCATATCCAGCCAAACTAAGTTTCATCAGTGAAGGAGAAATAAAATCCTTTACAGACAAGCA
>NW_012114933.1:2005285-2006257 GCF_000951035.1 Colobus angolensis palliatus | reverse complement strand
ATTCCCTTTGAAAACTGGCACAAGACAGGGATGCCCTCTCTCACCACTCCTATTCAACATATTGTTGGAAGTTCTGGCTAGGGCCATCAGGCTAGAGAAATAAATCAAGGGTATTCAATTAGGAAAAGAAGATGTCAAATTATTCCCATTTGCAGATGATATGATTGTATATTTAGAAAACCCCATTGTCTCAGCCCACAATCTACTTAGGCTGATAAGCAAATTCAACAAAGTCTCAGGATACAAAATCAATGTGCAAAAATCACAAGCATTCTTATACACCAGTAACAGACAAACAGAGAGCCAAATCATGAAGAACTCCCATTCATCATAGCTTCAAAGAGAATAAAATACCTAGGAATCCAGCTTACAAGGAATGTAAAGGACCTCTTCAAGTAGAACTACAAACCACTGCTCAGTGAAATAAAAGAGAACACAAACAAATGGAAGAACATACCATGCTAATGGATAGGAAGAATCAATATTGTGAAAATGGCCATACTGCCCAAGGTTATTTATAGATTCAATGCCATCACCATTAAGCTACCAATGACTTTCTTCACAAAATTAGAAAAAATTGCTTTAAAGTTCATATGGAACGAAAAAAGACCCCACACTGCCAAGACAATCCTAAGCCAAAAGAACAAAGCTGGAGGCATCACGCTACCTGACTTCAAACTACACTACAAGGCTATAGTAACCAAAACAGCATGGTACTGGCAATAAAACAGAGATATAGACCAATGGAACAGAACAGAGCCCTCAGAAATAATACCACACATCTACAGCCATCTGGTCTTTGACAAACCTGACAAAAACAAGAAATGAGGAAAGGATTCCCTATTTAACAAATGGTGATGGGAAAATTGGCTAGCCATAAGTAGAAAGCTGAAATTGGATCCTTTCCTTATTCCTTGTATGAAAATTAATTCAAGATGGATTGGAGACTTAAATGTTAGACCTAAAACCATA
>NW_012114933.1:1964367-2003895 GCF_000951035.1 Colobus angolensis palliatus | reverse complement strand
ATATACACCATGGAATACTATGCAGCCATAAAAAAAGATGAGTTTGTGTCCTTTATAGGGACATGGATGCAGCTGGAAACTATCATTCTCAGTAAACTATCACAAGAACAGAAAACCAAACACCGCATGTTCTCACTCATAGGTGGGAATTGAACAATGAGATCACTTGGACACAGAAATGGCAGCATCACACACTGGGGCCCATTGTGTGGAGGGAACATGGGGGAGGGATAGCATTAGGAGATATACCTAATGTAAATGACGAGTTAATGGGTACAGCACACCAACATGGCACATATAAACATATGTAACAAACCTGCACATTGTGCACATGTACCCTAGAACTTAAAGTATAATAATAAATAAATAAATAAAATAAAATAAGTTAAGCTTTATGATATCCACATAAGAGAATACGGTCACTTACATTGATAAATATGACAATATCTAAAAAAATTAAATAATTTACTTAATTTATTATAAAATAATTTTGTCAACATTCTTATTTTTTAAATTCATGAGAGTCTAATATCGTGATGTATGTAAATTTGCTGTCTTAAAAACATTCAGCAGTGGAAGTCTGAGTCTGAATCTAGAATTCAGGCATATGTAGGTCATTTTGAAGGATGCTGGGTTATGTTCACTAAAACTCTATTTCATGATTAATTAAGGACATTTCTGAGTAATATTTATCATAAAAGTAGGGCTGAAATTGAGCTGAGGGACAATAAACCATTATCCAAAATTTTATATCGTTTACAGATTAAAACCATATCTGTTGCTGATTTCTCTCTGACTCAACTCTATAAAAATTGTGTCTAAACAGGAGCCTATAATAAATTTGCAGGGGAAAACTAAGAGTTAATCAGTACATGAGCAAGGCATTTGCAGCAGAGCTGTCAGCAGCTGCAAAGGTATTTGAATAAAATGACACCAAAAACAAAATTTGTGGGAGATAGTTTTTAATTAGGGATTAATACTGTTGTTTAAGGTTAATAAAATTAACAAATCTACAGCTGTACTGATCAAGGTGGGGAAACAAACAAAGAATGCCACACATGACCACTGCCACTATTTAACAAAGGGGCACCACCACAGATCCTAAAGATATTAAAATAAATTAAGAAACTGTTACGATTTACTTTATGTCAACATGTTTAACAATCTAGGTGAAATGGACTAATTCCTGAGAAACACAAGTTATGAAAAATGACTCTAGAATATTGAAAATCTGAATATTCCTGCATCTGCTAAGCAAATTAACTTTGTAATTGAAAGCTTTCAACAAAGAAAAGTACAAGCCCACACAGTGTCACTAGTGAATTCTATCAAACATTTAATACAGAAATAATACCAATAATACACAAATGCTTTGTAAAAAAGAGGAAGTGGGAACATTTCGCAAAGATTTTTGAGCCAGAATTATTCTAACACCCAAACCAAAGATATAATAAAAAAAGAAATTACAGACCAGTGTCATTGCATGGATGCAAACAATACGATTATGTTAGCAAGTAGAAAAATATATAAAAGATGCTATTTCACATCCAAGTGGAATGTATTCCAGGAAAGCAAAACTGACCTTCAAAAGGCATCAGCATAATTCAATGCATTTACAGAATAAATGAAAAAGCATATGGTCATATTCATAAACATAGCAAAAGAGTTCAGCATCCATTCATAATATAACTCTCAAAAATTAAAAATAGAAGAGAACCTGTAACTACATCTATAAAAACATACAAAAACAGTGTATTTAATGGCAAAGGAAGGAATGCTTTGCTCTGAAGATTGAGAGCAAGGAAAATATTTTTATACTCCCCACTTCTATTCAACTTTTAATCAACTTCATCTTAAACTTTTCTACCCAGTTTAATAAGGCAAGAAAAGAAAATGAAAGACACACAAATTTGAAGATTTGAAGGATAGAAGTAAAACTGCTTGTATTAGCAGACAACATGATTGTGTATGTTGGAAATCCTAAACTATTTAATAAAATTAACTACTAGAAATAATAACTGAATTAAGCAAGTTTGATAATAACTTATATCTTCCTATTCTGAGAGAAAATTGATGTGTTTTTGTTTATTTGTAATGCAACTGGTTCATGTTTTATAGAAGCGGTAATTAATTTCTATGTTCTTCTCAATATTAAAGAAACAGAAGAAGGATTTTGATATTAGCAGTCAAGGAATAGCCTTTAATAGATACCTGTCATTTCTATATGCTCCGACATTTTGGAACCCTCCTTCAATGTTTGGAAAAATGTTTCTGCTTTGCAATTCCTTCATAATTTACATAGAGCTAAGAGAATTACCATATGCAATTATTTGCTGCACAGTATAGGTTTCACTTACAACATGAATCTGAATAAGAGTTTGATACAGCAATCTATTGGGCAATCAAGTTGGAAATGTGATATCCATCTTGTGGCACTGGCAACAGTAGACATGTGTTTTGGTGGGAGGAGACAGGGTGGGAAGGGTAGGTTCCAGACACTGCCAAAGGCAGAATGGTTCTGATGCTGGAGGTAGTGCCACAATCTTGGTCCTATCCAGTTCTACATGGTTTCATGATTGGGGGAAATGTCACCTAAATTTACAGATGCAGTTTGAAGTATGATTCTGGAAATTATTCCTCAATCTTAATAAAACTCCTCCTTGACTTCAGCTTGCTAAAGAAGTGATGGGAATCTGCGAATTCTGATGGATGTAACAAGATTTATGAAATGACATATTTACATAGGCTTTTCTTATTTCCCCAGTTAAAGTGACTCTTCTCACATCTACGCTGACAGCATATTTTTTCCCTGAAATGTATTATTTGTTCTTAATGTTTGCCTGTCGCCTGTACTTCTTGAATGTGATGCATGTAGGAATTACTCCTATTTCTTTCATTTTTGAAAGTCCTCTAAGTCATATCAGAGTGTGCAATTAGTTTTTGTCCAGTGAATAGATCTAGACATATTTAAGTTATGTTTTGAAAAGTGTATTTACTTCAAGGTAAAAATGTACTCACAATAAAATAAAAGCTTTCTCTGCCGTCAAACAAGGATTGATGTACTTTGCTAATTTGGAACTCAATTTTGGTGCCTTCTTCCCTGCTTCAAACAATTGGTCCCAAAGTCAGACTTGTTTTGAGATAACAGTGGGAATCTGTAGAAATTAGGGACAAACCTAGGAGATAAGTGACCTTCGCAGTTATTGTCAGTGGCCTAGTCACATAAAGAAGAGAGGTGCTATGGTTTGAATGTTTGCGTCCCTCTAAAATTCATGTTGAAACTTAATCCTGAATGCAATAGCACCAAGAAGTGAGGCCTTTAGATAATTAGGACGTGATACCACTGTGAAAATAAACCCTCATCAGGCACCAAATCTACTGTAGCTGTGATTTTGCACTTTTTAGCATCCAGAAATGTGAGAAATAATTTTTTCTTCCTTGTAAATTACTTAGTGTAGTATTTTTATAGCAGCCCAAACAGACAAACATAGGAGGGCTCAAAGGCAATAATCTTTGACTTGATTGCTTTTTCCAGAAAGATATTTGGGATATAATTCATTTGCTAGTTTTACTGTACCTTGACTGTGCTCACATTACTGCATCAGTGTTTGCTATTACAATGGCCTCAGGAGGAGGAGAAGAGAAACAGAGATGGGTAAGACGAACAAGGAATGTCCTCTCTATCCAGGTTCTGAGAATGCAGGATACAAATCAAGTATGTAACAATAGGCTTATAGATCCAGAATGCTGATGAATCTGTGAATGAATTCCTACTGAGAGTGATGTGATGGGAATAATGACTGTTCACTAATTTCTGGTTTTCCCTTACTTTGGAAAACTTGAACCCCCATGACTTTTTAAAGTTAGGTATAAGATTGTGACTTGCGGCCGGGCGCGGTGGCTCACGCCTGTAATCCCAGCACTTTGGGAGGCCGAGACGGGCGGATCACGAGGTCAGGTGATCGAGACCATCCTGGCTAACACGGTGAAACCCCGTTTCTACTAAAAATACAAAAAATTAGCCGGGTGCGGTGGCAGGCGCCTGTAGTCCCAGCTACTGGGGAGGCTGAGGCAGGAGAATGGTGTGAACCCGGGAGGCGGAGCTTGCAGTGAGCCGAGATTGCCCCACTGCACTCCAGCCTGGGTGACAGAGCGAGACTCCGTCTCAAAAAAAAAAAAAAAAAAAAAAAAAAGATTGTGACTTGTTTTTGCCAATTAGTTATAATTAATTATGAATGAAAGCGGTATGTGTCACTTCCAGAAAGAAGTATTTAATGTCTGGCTCTTGACTCTCAATACCAGTTTAGATGAAACAGGGCAATTATTGAACCCTCCAAAGCCTGAATCTTTGAGTGACGGTGATGAACAGATTCCTCTGGCTGACTGATTAGTAGCTTTAGCAGGAAACAAGCCTTCATTCTTTGGATCCACTGAAGTGGTTTAAAGAGTAAGATATAGGGTGTTTCTTGCCAAAGCATGGTGCAGCATATTTTGACTGATGGGAGAAAAGGAAATAGTGGGAAAATGGTAGCAAAAAACTTCACTAAACCCAGCATGAAGTGATATCAATGACTAAGAATAACTCTGTGAAGTCATCTCAGAATCAACATACAGGGCAAAGAACAGGGAAGGATTTTTGTTCCAACATTTATTAAATAAAGCGTATCTATGGCTCCCAGTCACTGATTTCTTTATATCTCTAAACCATGGAGTTTTCCTGTGTAGACTTTAGCCTCATCCCACCTGCCCTATCTCTGTGGACCACAGAGGTAGGATCTAATTTCACGCTACAGACTAACATCAGGTTATGAAATGCAAAAGTTGAACCTTTTCTATTTCCCATGTATTTTTGCTATATACCCCTGCCAAAAGAGACTAAGTATACAATGTCTTGCTGCTGCCCAACTGATGAACACAAGGTTCATGGAAACAAATTGGAAAAGAGAAAAATACAGTTTAAATTTCAAAATTTTTTCCTGCCTATTTGCATATTTATACATTTGCTCAAACGTATGCAAATATTATACCCTTTTCTCAGCATTCATTAAATACAAATATTGTTTTTAAAAATAGCCCCCAAAACCATAAATAAATTAGAAAGCGATAAATTATACAGGGCGTATTTTATGCCTACAAGAGAAATAGTACAGAAATTAATTTTTCTAAACATTATTTGCTTATTAATTTAAAAATATCAAATAACTTGTATCACAACCAAAAATAAACTGATTACAGACTCTTGAAAATAAGTAACAATGAGAACTTGAAGTTTCTATGTTGCAGCCAAAACCATATTCACTATAACAGAACATTTTTCCCATTTTGGTGGACATTCCAAGTCTCAGTTGGACATCAATTTTTCTTTTCAAGCTTTATGAAAAGCTTTCTTCTTTAAGGATATTATTCTTGATTTATATTTGTAGAAATTCTAATTCCACAAGTTTCCTCCTGTGTTCATAAAAGACCTAAATTAGAATATAATTTGGCTTTTCTGCACTACTCTTTCTGAGCTGGCCATGAACAAGCCCTGTCACTCTGCTGCTCCCAGGTGTAATTAGATTATATTGAAAGGTACATCTCCATAATCCAGAATTTCCCTGAAGTAATCAAATTCTATATTTTTATCAGATGAACAGCCTTCCAATAGCTTCCTCATATCCTCAGACTTTCTCTTGGATAATATTTGATCTATTTTTTATTAAAGCACAACCACAGAAGTGCTGGGAAATCATCTCTCCAGTGTTCAAAGGTAGCTCTCTAGTGGGCTCTGTGAACGAATAACTATGTTCAAATGTGTATGTTTTCCAAACTCTTTTTCACCCCTTGATTATTTCTCATCCATCAGAAACTGAGCTACTTTTCAGTAAAATGATGCAGAGACTGAACTAATTTAATGGTAGACCACAGACTGTCCTTTCTGCAGATGATCAACCTATATCAACAGCCACCTTGAAGCTTTCCAGCTGGTCCTCCCTAATTCAATCACAATTTATCAAAATGTGTTCTTGTCCTTTTCAACCTTATCATTATGGAGGTGTTATCGGTTCTGGGACCCAGGCTTGATAGCCTTTTCCTTTCTGCTGCTATATACTATAGAAATCAGTCTGGTTCTCAAATAATCATGAAAATATGTCTTCCTAATGATATCTGGCATTATAGGATAGGTAGCTTAAGGTGTCATGTGGCCAAATGGAAAGAGTAAACTTTTAGTTTTATGGATTTTTCTCTTGAAAAAATATAAATTTTGCCTCTCTTACCCATGTCTTAGAAACTAGTGGCCCATAAAGGGGTTGTTATGAGAGACACCAGAAAAGTAAGATTGAAACCTTTTGCACTGGAGATGTTTCTCCTTGAAATTTATTTTCAATAAGATCTTCTGATGGACACTTCAAATTTTGTGAAACAGTGCATGCACATGAATCCATCAAGACACTCTGGCCACCTCGGACATACATTTTACACTTCTTCAAGTTTTCTTCCACATCCAGTATCAGCAAGCCTGACAAAAAACAAAACAAACAAACAAATAAAAAACTCTTACATAAATTCTACATATCAAGAAAGAAAAAAATGCTCCATTAGTTCAAAGGATTAAATGAAAATAAATATTGATAATAATAATGTCTGGTGTAAACAGAAATACATAATAGTAGAAAATTAAAAAATGAAAAAAGACAAATATATAGATTTGAATCAGAATCTACTTTTATATTAACATAATTTGAGAATATTATTATACCATTATTACTACATTAATAAAGTCTATTCATGTTACCTGCAGACCACCATTTTTATTATTTTTATTTATAATTGATACACAATAATTATACATATTTATGGGATTCCATATAATGTTTCAGTGTTTCAATGCATGTATACATTATTTAATGTCAAATCAGGGTAATTACCATATCCATGCCATTAAACATTTATCATTTCTTTTTGGTAATAGCATTGAAAGTTTTATCTTCAAGCTATCTGGAAATATGCACCACAGTGTTATTAGCTATGGTCACCCTACTGAGTCTTAAGATACCAGAACTTGTACTTCCTGTTTAACTGTAACTTTGTGCCCATTGACCAACCTTTCCAGGTACTGCCCTCCCTTCTACTCTCCTCAACTTCTGGTAACCACCGTTCTACTCTCTTCCTCTATGAAATCAACTTTTTCTGATGCTACACGTGAGTATGATCATTTAGTGCTTGCGTTTTTGTGCCTACCTTATTCCACATAACATAATATCCTCCAGGTTCATCCATATTGCTGCAAATGACAGTATTTAATTGTTTTATGACTGAATGGTATTTCATTGTATATGTGTACCACATTTGCAATATCCATTCATATGTAGATGAGCATTTAGGTCGATTCCATATATGGCTATTGTGAGTAGTGCTGCAGTAAACATGGGACTTTGGTATAGGTTTGCATAG
Organism: Colobus angolensis palliatus; assembly: GCF_000951035.1. NCBI lineage: Eukaryota > Metazoa > Chordata > Mammalia > Primates > Cercopithecidae > Colobus > Colobus angolensis. The sequence goes on along the minus strand of NW_012114933.1, from coordinate 1,996,461 downwards.
ACCTGCCCACCTCAAAACAGTATCTCTTTGACATACTGAATTCAAATTTTGGGATATATATTCATACATGAAATTGCTGGATTATGTGGTATTTTGAATTTTTGAGGAAACACCTTTTTCATAGTGGCTGTACTAATTTACATTCCCACAAACAATGCATAAGAGTTTACCTTTCTCCACATCGTCACCAGCATTTGTTAGTTTCTTTACGGTAGCCCTTCTTTTTGTTGTGAGGTGGTATCTTGTTGTGCTTTCAATTTGCATTTTCTTGATGATTAGTGATGTTGAATATTTTGTGTATGTTGGCCATTTATATGTCTTCTTTGGAGAAATGTCTGTTCAAGTCTTTTGTCCATTTTTCAATAGGATTTTTTCGTTTCATGCTATTGAGTTGTTTGAATTCCTTAACGTATTCTGGATATCGTCCTTTTGTCAAATGGATAGGAGATAAACAAATACCTTTTTCCATCCTGTAAGTTATCACTCCACTCTATTAATTGGTTCCTTTGCTATGAAGAAGCTGTTTAGTTTTCTGCAATCCCATTTTGTCTGTTTTGCTTTTGTTTCCTGTATTTTTGTGGTCTTATTCAAAAATTATTGTCCGGGCCAATTTTATGAATCATTTTCTCTATGACTTTTTCTAATGGTTTTATAGCTTTGGGCCTTACATTTAAATTTTTAATTCATTTTGAGTTGATTTGTGTTTACAGTGAAAGAAAAGGGTCTAGTTTCATTCTTTGGAATGTGGTAAAGTTTTGCCAGTATCATTTATTGAAGAGACTATCCTTTCCCCAACATGTGATCTTGGCACTTCATTAAAAATCATTTGACTGTAATATATGCATTTATTTTTTAGTTCTCTCTTCTGTTCTATTAATCTATTTGTCTGTTTTTAGGTCAGTACCATGCATTTTTGGTAACTATACCTTGGTAGTATATTTTTGAAGTCAAGTAGCATGATACCTCCAGCTTTATTCTTTTTTACTCAAGATTGCTTTGGCTATCTGTGGTCTTTTGCATCTCATATGAATTTTAATTTTTTTTATATTTCTGTGAAAAATGTTAATGGTATTATTATAGGAATTGCATTGACTCTGCAGATCACTTTGAGTAATAGGAACGTTTTAATAATATTAATTCTTTCAATCCATAAACATGTGATATTTTTCCATTTAATTGTGCCATCTTCATTTTTTTATCAATGTTTCATTGTTGTTAAGGTAGAGACCTTTTACCTTCATAGTTGACTTTATTTCCAGATATTTTATTTTTTTTGTAGCTACCATAAATAGAATTGCTTTCTTGATTTCTTTATCCAAGAGTATACTACTGGAGTATTAAAAACACTATAGATTATTGTATTTTGATGTTCTATCCTGCAATTTTACTGATTCATTTATTATTATTATTATTATTTTTTTTTTTTGGTGGGGTTTCAAGGGTTTCTCTCTATATATATGATCATATCATCTGAAAATATGGACAATCTGACTTGCTGCTTCTCAGTTTGGAAGCCTTTAATTTCCTGCTCTTGGCTAACTGCTCTGGTTAGAACTTTCAGTACTATGTTGAATAAAAGTGGTGAAAGTGGGCATCCTTTTCATGTTCCATATCTTAGAGGAAAAGGTCTCAATATTTCCTCATTTAGTATGGTGTTAGCTGTATATTTGTCATATATGGCCTTTATTGTGTTGAGATATGTTCCTAATATACTCAATTTGTTAAGGATTTTTATCATAAAGTTTACTGAATTTTATTAAATGATTCCTTAGCATGTATTAAAATGATCATATGGTTCTCGTTCTTGATTCTGTTAATGTGATGTATCACATGTATTGATTTGTGTATGCTGAACCATCCTTGCATTCCAGAAAAGAACTCACATGATTATGGTGAATGATGCCTTTAATGTGTTGATGATTCAATTTGCTGACATTTTGTTGGGGATTTTTGTATCTATGTTTATCAACATTTATTTTAAAAATTATAAAATATATTCCTATGTTTAGAAATCCCTCATTACTAATAATTGTTTCTGTAGTCTATAAGTTATACTCGCCATCATGAATACTTTCTTGTTTTTATGAAAATGGTGTTTATCTTTTTCATGTCTGATGCTTTTTTGGGTTAAACACATAAGAGAATTGAATAGAAAATAATTTGTTTCATATTTAAGAAGCTAAAATCTCTTTTTGTAATTACAGATAGAAGCTGTCTGTATGCATACTTACAACTTTCTTCTGCTGCCTACTTACAACTTCTTTTCTTAACACATTTACTTCCCCAATTATTGTTTCTTACATACATTCTCCATGTAAATTAACTCTTCTTGAGTCACATAATTTTGAAACTGTATCATACTTACCTGTTTTTGAATGTCATGCTGTGATTACTTCTAACTACCTAACTTTAACTTAAGTTATAATTTTCTAACTAGAAGTTCTTTTGATAATTCATTGTCACCTATTAATTTATTCACTACAAAATGTCAACTTTCTCATAACTAATTTGCTGACACTTTCAACAGATGCATTAATTTTTTGTTGACATATGTCAACCTATTTTGGGGAAAATTGTTTAAAATGTATACTTCGTATGTTTGTCTACTTATCTCAGTTTTATTAATTTTGCTTTTTATATATTGTTAATTCTGTGGCTAGATTCAGACAGATTGACTGATAGATGAATAGATAGATGATAGAGAAAATGAACTTCCCTATTATGAACATTAAAAAAGATAAGAAAGGATACTATTACATTTAACTGTACTACTTCTAAAATCAGAATACTTGGATTGGAATCAAGACTTTACCATTTATTAGCTGTGTGATTGGGCATGTCCATTACATCCTTGGCGGCCTCAGTTCCCATCTCTTTAAAATGGGATGAATGTAATAACAGTGTTTATCTCATAGTTTTGTAACATATATTGAAAGAGTTAATACTTAGAGCATTACCCGGGCTTACTAAGCTCTCAATAAATGGTGACAATATTATGATAGATTATTCTTCTTTGACATTTTCACAGCTTTGTACACACAATTCTATTTTTGATATAAGTACCACCAGTTTTCATCTTGTTAGCAATTGCATAGCACATTTTTTTTTCATTTTCTTTATATTCAATATTCCATTTTGGCTTCAGGCAAGTCTCTTATAGATAGCCCAGTTCAGAGTAATTTTGAAGTTACATCTATTTTCTAGTTCTATTATTTCTGTGGTTATCTATTGTTATCATTGATACTTGAAATTATCTTTCTATTAGACTAAAATAAAGTTTTCTAAGCTGGGAATAATCACCAGATAATTATTTGGTATTTTGGTTCCATGTTACCTTTATGTAATTAGATTATTGGGAAATAACAATGTTTTACTATTTTTCCCCTTTCTATTTCTCCTTGAGTCTGACTTCTTACTCTAATTATGTTTTGTCTGTATAATATATTCTCTAGTAAAATTTTTAGAAACAGTTCAGTAATTTTAAAGCATTCCGAGTTTTTGTTATGTCTAAAATGTTTACTTGGTTTTCATACGTAACTGGGCATAGACACCTATATTCAAAATTATTTTTCTTCACAAATGTGCAAGCATTTCTCCTCTTTTAGTATTTAATCCTGCTTTGAGAAGTTTGATGTTAAAAGGATCCTCATTCCTTTACAAATAATCTAGTTTATTCCCTGGAGAAACTTTCAGTTTTCTATTTTTATTGTGATGCCCTGAAACCTCACTATAAAATGTTTCAGTGTATGAGTATTGAACACTTCTGAACCACTGTGGTAGGCTGGATTTTAAGATGGTTTCCATTGTGATCCTTTCATGGCAAGAGAGATTTTGCAGATGTAATTAAAGTTGTAAATCAAGAGATTTTCAAATAGGGAAATAATCTGGGAGGATGGATATATGTTAGCAGAACTGGAAGTTAGAGATTTAAAGCATGAAAGATATTTCACAATGGAGGCTCTTCATTGCTGTACTGGAGGTGACTATGTGTCAAGTCTCTGAGAGTGGATGCCAGGAGTTAAATCAACCCCCAACCAAGAGTGGGCTTCAATCCTACAAGGATAATGAGCTTAATTCTACCAAAAACTTGAATAATCTTAGAAGTAAATTCTTCCCCAGAAGCTGCAGATAAAAGCACAGCTTGATTCTGGCACCGTAAGATCCTAAGCAAAGAACCTGGTTAAGTCCATGTGTACTTCTTACCTATAGAACTATGATCTAATAAATAGATGATGTTTTAATTCACTGCGTTTATAGTCATGTGTTATACAACAATAAGAAATAACAAATGCACAATGCAGCCTCTTGGTACATGTATTGGCTATCTCTTATGCCCTATTCTTAATCAATGCTTAGTCCTATTATTGCTATGGCAATCAGATTTGCATAGGTATAACCTCACAGCTCCTTTTCTCAACTACTTGCCTTCCACTTTCAGAATCAGGCTACCTCTGAAACTGGTGTTGCGTGCTTATGGGAATAGGCTTAGTAGTCATTCATGTGCAACCTGGGGGTAAAAAGGACTTATGAGGCACCCTTGATAATTGGGAGAGGAGGCAGAAGTAAAATGTTCTTCAACATTTATTATCTGGTGATTAATCTATGACATGCTACGTGGCTTATTAAAAGGTCTCTAGAGGATGGTCTCAGTTGCACAGATTTGTGACCACTCAACAATGTATCCTTTTGTTGATTCATTATCAGTTACCTAGTCCAGATCTCTGGAACTATTGACCAAAATAAACAACCTTTAGGAATCCCCTACTTTCAGAGTCTAATTTCAGCAAAGGCAGTGGGAAATGAGCAATGACTCCTTTCCATGCTTCCTTTAGCCACTGGTTTCTTTCTTTTGGTAATACAGAATAATCTCATTTTTATTATATCCATTGACATTTTGGAACTGCCATTATTTTATATATTTCAATCATAGTATTTGAGTATTTAGTATTGGAAGCTGCTAAATATCTGTCAGCTCAGATTTTTTGTACCCACATGATTTGAACAAAATAAATTACATTACAGACTTCCTGATAGCATTTCATCTTTCTATTTTAGTATACTAAATATTCCTGAACACACAGCTTTATTTGAATAATTTTTTGCATCAGTGTGTATGCATGTGAGTATAGACAAATGCGTGTTGCTAATTGTTCCCTGATCAATCAAACTAAGTTTAGAAATTTATATGCTATTTTTAAAAGCAGTCTTTTAGGTTCTGTGTTGATGTATCTTCACATGATTATCTAAAGAGTAAAAAAAAAATACTATTTATATGTTCCATTGTAACTTCTCCATTTTTATTATCCTAATTGGCCAGTATCTTAGAAGCCTATAGGGTTTAACTGTATTTCAAACACCCCAATTTATGGCAGACACTGTTGGTTACCCACAAAACAGACATACCCCAGGGCCCCATCTGAGCTCCAGAGGGAAAATTCTGATTAGCCTAAATCAACAATGGCATTTTCTTTACCTTTGTGTATTAGTCTGTTCTCACGCTGCCATAAAGAGTTACCTGAGACTGGGTAATTTATGAAGAAAACTGGTTTAATTGACTCACAACTCTACAAGCTCAAAAGAAATCATGACTGGCAGGTCTCAGGAGACTTATGATTATGGCAGAAGGCAAAGGGAACGTAAGCACATCTTTCCATGGTGAAGCAGGAGAGGCAGAGAGAATGAGGAGGTGCCACATACTTTTAAAGTATCAGATCTCATGAGAACTCACTCAGTATCCGAGAACAACAAGGGGGAAATCTGCCCCCGTGATCCAATCAGCTCCCACCAGGCCTCTCCTCTGACACTTGGGGACTGCGATTCAAGATGAGATTTGGGTGGGGAAACAGAGCCAAACCATATCACCTTGCCAGGTATATAATTTGGTATTTGACACAAATTTTACCAATAGAAGATAAGAGCACGTCAGCCAGGAAACTTCTAGGAAAATATCCTGCTCTTGAGCCATGGACATCCCTTTTACTATTTCTTTGAGTAGGATTGTTTAAAATTTTTAATTAAGAGACTTTATTTTTTAGACTACTTTTAGATTTACACAAAAATTGAGCAGAGAGTATAGAGGATTCCCGTATACTCTTCTTTTCTCCTCTCCTGCATAGTTTACACTGAGGCTCACTCGTTGTGTTATACATTCTATGTGTTTTGACAAATGTATGGCATATATCCACCATTATGGGATCACCCAGAATAATTTCAGGGACTGAAAAATCTCCTGTGTTCCACCTGTTTGTCACACCTTCGCTCTCTTTTCCTGAGTCCCTTGCAACCAGTGATGTTGCTGCTGTCTCCGTAGTCTTGCCTTTCCCACCCAGAATGTCATATAATTGGAATTATATAGTACATTGCTTTTCAGGCTTAGTAATATGAATTTAAGGTTCCTTCATGTCTTTTGTGTGGCTTGATGACTCATTTCTTTTTATCACTGAATAACATTCCACTGCATAGATGTCACGCAGTTCATCCATTCACTTATTGATTGGCATCTTGGTTGCTTCCACTTTTGGCAGCTATGAATAAAACTGCTGTAAACATTGACATGAAGGTTTTTGTGTGAATATAAGTTTTCAGCTCATTTGGGTAAATCTCAAGGAACACAATTGCTACACTGTATGGTAAGTGTATGTTTCATTTGGTAAGAAACTTTCAAACTGTCGGCCGGGCGCGGTGGCTCAAGCCTGTAATCCCAGCACTTTGGGAGGCCGAGACGGGCGGATCACGAGGTCAGGAGATCGAGACCATCCTGGCCTACACGGTGAAACCCCGTCTCTATTAAAAAAAAAAATACAAAAAACTAGCCGGGCGAGATGGCGGGCGCCTGTAGTCCCAGCTTCTCGGGAGGCTGAGCCAGGAGAATGGCGTAAACCCGGGAGGCGGAGCTTGCAGTGAGCCGAGATCGCGCCACTGCACTTCAGCCTGGGCGCAGAGCGAGACTCCGTCTCAAGAAAAAAAAAAGAAACTTTCAAACTGTCTTACAGTGTGACTGTACCGTTTTGCATTCCCACCAGCAATGAATGAGAGTACCTGCTGCATAACATCCTCACCAACATTTAATATTGTCAGTGTTTTGGATTTTAGTCATTCAAATAGGAATGTAGTGGTATCTGATTGTTCTTTTAACTTGCTCTTTCCTGGTGACATAAGATGAATATCTTTCCATATGTTTATTTGTGTGTGTGTGTGTGTGTGTATATATATCATAGAAAATATATATGTATAAGGTGTCTTATATATAAGGTGTCTGTTCTTATATTTCATAATATTTTAATTTGGTTGTTCATTTTCTTATTGTTGAATTTTAATAGTTCTCTGTGTATAAGTCCTTTAGCAGATGTATATTTTGCAAAAACTTTCAGTGTTCTTTTATGGAACAGGTTTTAATTTTAAAAAATTCTAACTCATAATATTTTTTCTTTCATAGATCATGTTTGTTATGAGAATAACTTAGAATTGTAATGTCCCCTCCTTGCCCAAACTGGGAAGGTGCTAAGAGATCAAAGAATGACTTGGACAAGTTTGGTTTGATGAATAAATGAGTTTATTAGGATTTACATATAGGACACTCGCAGAAAATGGTAGGATAGCTCTAGACATCTATGCCACATCCCTTCTCTAAACTGTTTTTGAGCGAATTTTCTGGCTCTTTGTTCACTGTGTTCGAACAATGAAACTGTTTTCCTTTGTAGGTTCACTCCAGGAAACTCACTTTCCTTTGTAGATACCCTCCAGGAAGTTTAGGTTCTCAGGGAAACCTGTCCACACCTGGGCACCATTGCCTTGGCTCACTGTATAGCCTTCAGGGTTCGGAAGAAGACACACATCTGTAAGTAAGCTAGTCAGGGGCCCATCACACTACAGTGATTTTAGTGTTTTCTCTAAATACTTATTGCCAAACCCAAGGTCACTTAGATTTCCTCCTATGTTGTCTCCTAGGAGTCTTGAAATTAGGGACTGCCTGTTCTCTAACTTTCATTTTCTCCTTCAACACCACGTTGGCTATTTTGGGTCTTCTGTCTTTCCATATAGACTTTCAAATCAGTTTGTTGATATTCACAAAATAATTTGCTGGAATTTTAATTGGGATTGTGTTGAACCTACAGATGAAGTTTAGAAGAACTGACATTTTACCAATATTTAGCATTCTCCTATTTTTAAACATAAAATATTGTCTATTTATTTATAATAAACCTCATTTAATTTTAAAGTAGGTTTTTAAAAATACTTTTGCAGCTCCTTACTTTGTGAGCTATGTATTATTCATGCTAAGCACAGAAATCTGTCACCCTGGGCATTCTAAATTTAGCCCAGGCTTCTGGCTTCTTGACTAGGATATAGATGGAAATTTTAGTTTTATTTAATTCTTACATGTATCAGTGATATAACGGAGAGAGCTGATTGCACTAACCCTTTCTACTATACTCTCTAGTCCCAAGAAATACTTTCTCTGAACCCTTCACTTGACTGCATTCTGAGATTCATCAGGTCATTGACTGTGTTAAAATTCTTCACATTGATAGTTTTCTTGACAGTCTGATGGATTCACTTGTTTCTCACATTAGCGGTCTTTGCTATAGTGAATGAGAAAAGGAGGAAGCGATGAAGTGTGAAAGGGTAAGCTTTAGAGTGAAAGGTCTCTGGCACCTGCGTGTGGGTTATTTACATTCTGAGTACACTTCTGCAAGCTTAGTAACATTCGCTATTCTGCAGTGTGCCATCAATTTAACATTTTATGAGTATCCTCGTTGAGATTCACAGACTTAAACCAAAAAACAAATAAACAAGAACAACAACAACAGAAAACACTAGAGACCATCAGCAATACCCCTAATAAAATAAAATAAAAAGAGTATGTGAAGGTTGAGAATCATTCTACTCTTACACAGACATAAACTTTCTATTTCAAATAAGTAATAAATAACTTTTTAAAAAGGCAATGTTCATAGTGTTTTTATGGGTTGGACTAGAATTCTATTTCATGTCAGTTCTGCTTATGAATCATGTCATTTATTGGTAAGCATTTCCAAGATATTATTACATTGACAAGGAAAACGGATCAGATATGAGTTATTTTCCTTGATACCTGTAATCATGTTTGAAATATATTAAAAATTGTCTCAGTTTGAGGTTTAATTTAGGATTACTTTTCTTTCTGTGTATCAAATGGGATTATTAGTTGTCTAGAGAACAATAGATATATGTCCATATAACCAGGTGAATCTTCTGTGTCTGTTCCATGTACTACAGGAAAACAAGATCCTTGACAAACTGTGTAAAATGTTTAAACATGGACAATTTTGCCCAGTCTCAACTCCCTACTGGACCAATGAAATTATCCTGTTTGCCAACTCTATACAAGCCTGTCTGGGCAGAATCTTCCTTAATAATCCTTGCCTGAAATTAAGTACCCCGTAGCCTAATCCTACATGACAAAACTTTCTAAAACCCAAGTACTCAAGTTACTTCAGAATTTCATGTGAATAAATTCATCTGATCGGTGACAAATTTCTTATGAATTCAATTTGATGTTTGATCCCTACAGATTTTCCATTGATCTTTGAAGAGAATTTGACATTAATTATAAATATGCCATTATATGATTTTTACACTACTTTATCTTGCAACTTCATAGTTTTAAGAGGCTTAGGAAAACTTTATTCATGGTATAAGGTTTTATGTTTTAAAATTTTACTGCTACTCAGCATTCCATAATATTACTAGTATAATTTACTGACCAATTTCCCTACGGGGTTTATCTATTCTCAGGCTAATGCCACTTTTTATAATATCTATACTTTATAAAATAGCTTGAGAACTCATAACTGTCCTACTTATTTAAAAAACTGTTTCTTCAATTTTTTCTTTTATTCTTCTGTGAAAAGCTTGTTAACTTTTAAGAAAATCTTGTCTTGATTTGGATTCAGATTGCACTGCCTTATAGATAAATTTAGGAAAAAGAGATTTTTAATGTTGAATCTTCCCATCTAGTAACAAATTCATATTATCTTTATGCAATTCTACTTATGTATTTAGAGTGAGACTTGAGAAAAGGAAAGTTATCAATACCATCAGTTTCAGTATTGAGTGAAAGATGTAGAAAATAAAAAAAATCCAGAAAATAAATAAAGATTATACAATGTATTAATCTTTAAATAAAAACATACGTATTTATTAACAGTCTACCTGTTAAGTGTATTTTTGGATATATATAGAGAGAGATGTGTGGATTTTACCAATATGTTCTTTATAATTTGTTTTTAGGTAGTGAAATTTTAGGTCATTTTAATTTTCCTACTCATTGTTTAAATTTTTGAGATCATTGTAATTAGAATATTTTGTATAATACAGAATCATAAAACCATCTCATAATATTATACTCAATGTTAATAAATGAATAATTATTTTATATTCTCAAAATGGCCACATTGCCCAAAGCAATTTACAGATCAATGCTGTTCCTATCAAACTACCAATGACATTTTTCACCGAATTAGAAAAAACTATTTTATAATTCATAGGGAACCAAAAAAGAGCTCGAAAAGCCAAGGCAACCATAAGCAGAAAGAGAAAAGCTAGAGGCATCATGTCACCCAAGTTCAAACTATACTGCAAGGATACAGCAACCACAACAGCATGTTACTGTTACAAACACACACACATAGACCAATGGAACAGAATAGAAAGCCCAGAAATAATGCCACATACCTACAACCATCTGATCTTTGACGAAGTTAACAAAAGCAATGGGGAAAGGACTCCCTATTCAATAGATGGTCCTGGGATAACTGGCTAGCCATATGCAGAAGAGGGAAGCTAGACCCGTTCCTTATACCGTATATAAAAATCAATTCAACATGAGCTTATTAGACTTAAATCTAAAACCAAATACTATACAATCCTGGAAGATAACTTAGGAGATACCATTCTGGACATAGGACACAGCAAAGACTTCATGACAAAGATGCCAAAAGCAATTTCAACAAAAAACAAAAGTTGACAAATGAGACCTAGTTAAACTAAAGAACTTCTGCATAGTGAAATAAATCGTCAACAGAGTAAAGAGACAACCTACAGAATGAGAGAAAATATTTTTGAACTATGCATCTCATAAAAGTATTTTATCCAGAATCTATGAAGAACTTAAATTTACAAGCAAAGAACAAACAACCCCATTGAAAAGGAACAGATCCTTTTCCAAAGAAGACACACACGAGGCCAACAAGCATATGCAAAAGTGCTCAACATCACTAATCATTAGAGAAATACAATTTAAAATGACAATGATGTACCATCTCACACCAGTCAGAATGGCTGTTATTAAAAAGTCAAAAAATAACAGATGCTGGAGACGTTATGGAGAGAAGGTAATGCTAATGCACTGCTGGTGGGAATGTAAACTAGTTTGGCCATTGTGGAAAGTAGTTTGGCAATTTCTCAAAGAACTTAAAACAGAACTACCATTCACCCCAGCAATCCCATTATTGGGTATATACTCAAAGGACTACAAATTATTCTACCATAAAGATGTAGGCATGTTTATATTTATCACAGCACTATTCACAATAACAAAGGCAAGGAATCAACCTAAGTTATCCATCAATAGTATACTGAATAAAGAAAATACGATACATATACACCACACAATTCTATGCAGGCATAAAATAGAATGAAATCATGACTTTTGCAGCAAAATGGATGGAGCTGAAGGCCATTATCCTAAGCAAACTAATGCAGAAACAGAAAAACAAATACCACATGTTCTCACTTAGAAGTGGAAGCTAAATATTGAGTACATATGGACACAAAGAAGGGAACAACAGATAACCAGGGCCTAGTTGAGGATGAAGATTGGGAGCAGGGGCAGGATCAAAAAACTACCTAACAGGTACTATGCTTATTACCTAGGTGGCAAAACAATATGTACACCAAAATCCTGTGACATGCAATGTACCTATATAGAAAACCTGCACATGTACCCCTGAACCTAAACTAAAATTAAAATAAAAATTATCCAAGTTTGTTTTATTCTGCTCGTTATTATTTTTTCTTCATTTATAATTTTAAATAAGGAATATTTCATTTTATTTCAATTGCATTTTGACATCAATTAAAATAATATTAAGTTGGGTGCAGTGGCTCATGCCTATAATCCCAGCACTTTGGAAGGTCAATGAGGGAAGATAACTTGATCCCGGAAGTTCCAGACCAGCCAGAGCAAAATGAGACAATGTCTCTACTAAAAAAAAAAAAAAAAAAGATAGCATGGTGTGGTGGTGCACACCTGTGGTCCCAGCTACTCTGGAGGCTGAGTTGGGAAGATTGCTTGAGCCCAAAATTTTGAGTCTACGGTGAGGTATGATCCCACCACTGCACTCCATCCTGGGTGACACAGCAAGATCTTGTCTCAAATAATAATAATAATAACAATAACAACAAATTTTATTTTATTCAGATTTTAATAACAAAAAACATTGATGTATTTTTGAACATATAAATATTCCTGTATTCTTGAGATAAAGTACATTTGGTTATTATGTTTATTATTAGTTATTTATATTTTACTTGCATTAATATTCATAACTTGCATTACATTTTAAAATTTCATACTTACATTTTTGGATTGGTAGCCAGTCAAAAAATATTTCCATCTTTTTCCTAGGATAGTAATATGGTCTGAATATTTGTGTCTTGCTAAAATTCACCTGTTGAAACTTAAAATTCTCAATGTGATAGTATTAAGAGATGTGGCCTTTAGGAGTGATTAAGTCTTGAGTGGGGAACCCTCATGAATGGAATTAGTATTCTCATAAAGGAAGTTTGAAGAGCCTCCTTTCTCCTTCTGATACCTCAGGATACAAAGAAGGTGCCATCTAGCAAGAATGAGTTCTCATCAGACACCATATCAGCTGGCACATTGATCTTAAGCTTCCCAGATTCTAGAACTGTGAGCAACAAATTTCTGTTGTTTATAAATTACACTGGTTAAGGCATTTTGTCTTAGCAGCCTGTGTAGACAAAGACAGATAGGTACTACTTCAATAACAAAGGAATTATCTCTTTCTTCAAAGTTTGCTAAAACTCACCTATAAAATATCCTTGTCCTGGTACCTTTTAAGAGGTATATACTCAACTCTTCTTTCAATATCTTCAAAAAATTTAAGCCATTCACTTTTTTTTTCGATTTTTTGAGGGAACTTTGATAATTTAATTTTTTGAAAAGTAGATGATTAATCCAGATTGATGATTGTCAACTTGGGCAACCCACAAAGGATGTCTGAAAGTGTATGATGGTATTTTTGACTTCTACAATAACTAGGTAGACTCACTAGATACCAATCATGTATGGAAGGTGCAGTAAACATGATCCAATATATTGGACAGCCTTACACAAACAAGCAAAAATAATCCTCAAAATTGCACCTATGAGAAACATAAACCTAATAATGGAGATTCATTTGTGTAATGTTGTACATAATGTTCTTTCATACGTTGAAATAGGTATTATTTAAATGCCTTTATTATTCCTTCTCAACATCTTAATAAGACTTGCAAAGTTTTTTTTAGACCACCACTACAGTCAAGATACAGAGCAGTTCCATCACAAGTACAGACTCCTCTATCGCTCTACCACTGTTTAACCAATCATTTGGCAGCCATTATGGTGTTCTTTATCTGTATTATTTTCTTACTTCAAGATTTATATAAGTAAAACCTACAGTCCATACTTTTATATTGGCTTTATATTTCATTCAGCATAATTCCCTTAAAATGCATTCAAATTGCTGTGTTCATTTTTTAACATCGCCGAATACTACATTTTGTTTAATCATTCACAAGTTGAAGAGCATTAGTTGTGCATAGTGCTTGCTCTTATTAATGAAAATGCATGTAAAGATTATTGTGTTTTCTTATCTCCAGGTTACTGCCATGAAAATGCATGTACAGATTATTGTGTTTTCTTATCTCTGAGATAAATGTTCAAGAGTGCAATTGCTGGAGAGCATGATAAGGAAGTGTTTGGATTGTGAGAAGTCACATATTACTTTCCAGAATGGCTGAATCATTTTACATTCCCACCAGAATTGTTCAAGTGATCTGTTTTTTTCTTCATTATTGCTAACATTTGGCTGTGTCATTATTTTTAAAGTTATCTATATAGAAGTGCATTGAAACTCATTGTGGTTTTCATTTGCATTTATCTAATGACTAATGATGTTGAAGTCTTTTAACATATTTGTTTCTCATCTGTCTATTCTCCTCAATGAAATTTCTGCTTGCATCTTTTGACAAATTTTCTCATACATATACAAATTTGTTTTTATTTTTTATACTCTAGATACAAGTCTTTTGTTGCAAATAGGTTTTTGTAAATATTTGCTCCCAGACTAAAGCGTGTCTTTTCAATCTATAAACGGATTATTTCACAAAGCAAAAGTTTTTAATTTGTCTGAGGTCCAGCTTACCAACTTTTACTTTTATAAATTGTGCTTTCGGTGTTAAGCCTAAACACTATGCCTAGCCCCAGATTATGAATATTGCCTTCTGTATTTCTTAAACATTTTATAATTATACATTAAGTCATTGATTCATAGGAATTAATTTTGTATAAGGTGTGAGGTTTAGATCAATGCTCATATTTTTGACCTAGGTATGCCAATCTGTCCCAGCACCGATTACTGGAAAGGCTATTTTTTCCTCTGCTAAATTGTTTTTGTACCATTGTAAGAAAATAATTGAACATATTTTTGTGGTTCTATTTTTAAGATCTCTGTTATGTTCTATGGACCTATGTGTCTATCCCTTCACCAATACTACACTGTCTTAACTACTGTATGTAGCAAATGTCAACATCAGGGAAAGCAACTTCTCCCATTCTGCTTTTAAAATCCATTTTATTTTATGCTGTATGGCTTTCCAAATTATTATAGAATAGATTTGTATAGTCCACAAAACAACTGACATTTTGATAGACATTGCATTAAAATTAGAAAAAGAAATGAGTAATTATTATTTTTCTAGGTTGAGTCTTCCAATCCATAAATGTGATATGTTTCTCCATTTTTTTTAGATTTTTAAAAAATTTTCTTCAACATCATTTTATGATTTTCAGAATGCACATTTACATGTTTTGTTAGATATTCACCTATCATTTCATATTCTGTGGAGACACTGTAAATGGCATTCAAGTTTTTATTTGATTTCCACATGTTTGTTCATATACAGAAGTATGATTGATTTTTTTGCATTGGTCCTGCATCCTGTGACCTTGATAAAGTCACTTTTTAGCTCTAGATGTATATTTAGCAGATTCCTTTGAATTTCCTACGTAGATAATCATGACATCTATAAATATGACTCGTTTATGTCTTTTTATTATCTTTCTGCTTTTTCTTTTCCTTGACTTTTTGCACTGGCTAAAACATCCAGTACTGTGTTAAATAAGAATGGTGAAATTGGACATCATTTCTTTGTTGATGCTTAGAAGGAAAGCATTTGGTCTTTCATCACTAGATATCAGGTAAGCTGCACGTTTTTGTAGGTGCCTTTCATCAAATTGAGGAAATTATCTTCTATTCTTAGTTTTTAAGAGATGTTATTGTATATGGGCAATGACAGTTAGCATTTTTTGTCTCCTTTTTAACATGATTGTGTTGTATTTTTCTCTTTTTTAATCAATATGGCAAATTTTTTTGATTATTTTTCTATGTTAAATGAATATTCATTCCTGCAACAAACCCCAGGTGGTCATGATGTAAATTATTGTCTTATTTTGCTGGACTTATGGATGCTGATATATATTTTCATAAGACATATATCTGTTGTTTTCTGATTTTTATAGTGCTTTTATTTGGTATGGTATGAGGGTAATGCAGCCTTATGACATTATTTAAGAAGTCTTCAATACCTTCCACTTTCTGAAAGAGTTCAGGTTGGACTAATTTCATTTCTTGCTAAACAGTATGGTAAAATCCACCACTGAATATAGTCCAACATCTGGAACAAAAGTTTATTTTGTTGGAAGATTTTAGTTACAGGAACTATAATGATATTCTTTACCTCTGAACATTGATAATGTGATTTTTTTCCTCCATCAGTCTGGCTAATGTTTGATTATTGTATTGATCATTTCAAATAAGCTTTTGGTTTACTGTGCATTCTATAATGCTTGCTCATTTTCTATTTTATTAATGCTATGATTTGAATATGTACCCCCAGAATCGTGTGTTGGAAACTTAATTCCCAATGCAAAAGTGTTAGAAGATGTTTAGGTCATGATCAATCCACCCTCATGAATGGATTTATGCCATTATAAAAAGGGGGCTGTGGGAGTGAGTTGGTTCTCTCTTGACCTCCCTCCATGTGAGAACACAGCAAAAACAAATGAACAGACAAATAAACAAAATCCCTCATCAGATCTTGGACTTCATAGCCTTCAGAACTGTGGGAAAAGAAATTTTGCTTTGTGTAAATTATCCAGTTCCAGGTATTCTGTTGTAGGAGCACGAAACAGACTAAAACAATTTATAATCTTATTTTCGGTATTTTTTCTATTGAATTTAAGATTTTTCTCTTATATTTCTGGTGTCATAACATAGACTTAGATTTTGATTTTAGTCTATTTCATTCCAAGTGCTGGGTTAGCTACATCTCACAAAATTTATTATTTTGTGTGGTAAATTTTATTTTAGTAGAAATATTTTCAAATTTTGATTATAATTTTATCTTTCACTATTAAGTATTTAGGGGAATATTGTTTAGACTCCAAATATTTGGATATTTTTCTGGAAATTACTTGATTTTCAATGACTAATATAATTTCATTTTAGTCATTTTGCTAAGACAAAGTCCTTTGTATGATTTTTAACTTAGTAAATATATCAAAACTTGTTTTATGTACCAAAATCTTGTCCATTTTGGTGAATACTCGTGTGCACTTTGAACAAATGTCTACTCTGCTATTCTAGGGTATAGTGTTTTAAAAACGTCAACCTGATTAAGATGGTTAACTATGTTGTTCAAGTCCTCTAAGCACCTACTGATTTTATGTCTATTGATTCTATCAATTACTGAGATAAGAGTGTTGAAACATAAATTTCAACTCATATTTCAATTTTAAACATATTTGCTGACTGCTATATTTCTCTTATTAATTTAGTCCATTTTTGCTTCAGGTATTTTGGATATCTGTTACTAAGTTCATACATATTAAGGAACACCATATCTTGTTGATGACTTTACTCTTTATTTTTAATATTTGTTTTTTTGAGACAGAATCTCACTCTGTTGCTCAAGCTGGAGTGCAATGGTATGGACATGGCTCACTACATTTTCAACCTCCTGAACTCAAGTGATCTTCCTGCCTTAGCCTCCCATGCAGCTGGGACCACAGGCATGTCAGATATATATATATATATATATATATATATATACTTTTCTTTTCAGAGATCATATATATATATTTCAAAGATCATATATATATGGAATATAACTGAGGAAAAAGAAAAACATATATAAATAAGGAAAATCATATATATCACTCTGTATGTGTGTGTGTGTATATATATATACACACACACAAATATATACAGATTGATATCACTTTACAAATGAGGGTTTGGGTCATCTTACCAAGTAAAAAAACACAACCAATGGAGGTGCATGCCGAGTACAAGGGAAATACAACAAGGGCAGTAGAAGACGATGATTAACAAATATCAGCTATGACAACATGATCAGCTCCAGAAATGAGGACTATAATTGTCACCAGTTTTTCTTCCAATTTTTCTGTGAACATGTTTGTGTATGTGTGTATAAGAAAAATTTTTGTTTTCTCTTATTATCTTACCATGTAACATAAGATTAATTAACTTTACATCATAGTTATTAAATTATAGGATAACAAAGAAAAGAAAGAGTGAATATCACTCAAAGATTTAGCATCCTCACTTGGCTGGATTATGGTGCCTAGTTGTTCAGTCAAACATAAGTCTGGTGTTGATGTGAAGGTATTTTTCAAATGAGATTAACCTTTAAATAGCAGACTTTGAGTAAAGCAGTTTACCCTCCATAATCTGATGAATCTCATTCAATCAGCAGAAGGCCTTTAGGACAAAGCCTGAGGTATCCCAAAGTAAAAAGAATTTGCCTCCAGATTGTCTCCAAACTCAAGACTACAACATCAACTCCTAGTGAAATTTCTAGCCTGCTAGTTTGCTCTGTGGATTTCAGACTTGTCAGCCTTCAGGATTGCATCTGCCAAAATCATATATACAGTCATGTAATGTGCTTCATAACAACGTTTCAGTCAGTGGTGGACTGCATATACAACCATGGTCCCATAAGATTTTAATACAATATGTTTAAAATATTTTTTCTATGTTTAGATATGTTTAAATTCACAAATTCTTACCATTGTGTTACAATTGCCTATGGTATTTAGTAAACTAACCTGCTGTACAGATTTGTGGTCTAAGGGCAATATCCATAACGTACATCCTAGGTGTGTAAGTGGGCTATACCATCTGAGTTTGGGTAAGTACAGGCTATAATGGTTATACAATGACAAAAATCACCTAACACCGTATTTCTCAGAATATATCCCCATAGTTAAGTGATACATAACTGTTTATCCAATAGGATTTGCATCTGTGTGTGTATATATATATACATATACATATATAAAATGTATTGTATATACTACATATATATTATATATAATGTGTATACTATAGAATATATATTCATTTGTAACCCCAAATTACAAAGATCATGCAAAAGTTTCTCAATGATTTGTCAACATATTTGACTAGGATAAAACCACCTGACAGGACTGTAGATTGAGCAGCTCAGAAAGAACCCAGCTGGGAAACAGGAATCCGGTTCCCATTCTTATAGTCACAATAGCGTCTTTGCATGATTCTTTGTTTTTTTTTTTTTTTGTCAGTCTCCCTGACCTTCCATCCTGGCTTGGAGGTAGTGAAAGCCTCAGAAATGTGGTATTCTTCACAAGAGCTGTTTCTCTCAACTCTCTCTCACTCTCTAGTTAGATGTTTGTTTATTTTAAATAGAATCCCAGTAAATTATTTTTTTTCTGAAGAAAGGAAACACTATTGAACTTAATGTATTTTTAAAAATATTTTATTGTTTACATATATGTGTCTATATGCATATATTTTTCTTCAAAGTCCATACATCCACATGTGTATTGACTTAAAAAATGAGAAATGAAAATGGAGCAAAATGAAGATAAAATGAGTTGTAATTAGAACACTAATATGCATTGTTAATGTGGATTAATGTGGAAGGTGATATAACTACAGTCATGTGCTCCTTAACAATGGGGAAGTAGTCTAAGAAATATATCTTTAGACAATTTTGTCCTTCTGTGAACAACATAAAGGATACTTAAACCTATCTGGTATAGCCTAGGCTATATGTTTTAGCCTATTCCTCCTAAACTACAAATCTGTATAACATGTCACTATATTGAATGCTATGGGCAATTATTACCTAATGGTATGTATTAATGTATTTAAACACGTCTAAAGAGAGAAAAGGTGCAGTAGAGGTACAGTGTAAAATATTTAAAATGGTACACCTGTATAGAGTAGTTACTATGAACAAGTCTTGGAGAAGTGCGAGTTGCTCCAGGTGAGTCAGTGACAGACAAGTGAATGTGAAGGCCAAGGACATAACTGTACACCGCTATATACTATAAACACCGAAAACTTATGCTACACTATCTTTCTAAAAACCAATTTTTCTCTCTTCAATAATAAATTAGCCTGAAATGATTGAACGCAACTTAAAACACAAGCACATTCTACAGATGTACAAAAATATTTTCTTTCTTTACATTCTTATCCCCATAAGCTTGTATCTATTGTAATTTTTTATAGTTTTTAAACTTTTTTGTTAAGAACTGACATAAACACAACCATTAACCCAGGTCTTTACAAAGTCAGGATCATGCATAGGACTGTCTTCCACATCCACATCTTGTTCCACGGGAAGGTATTCAGGGGCAATAACAACCACGAAGCTGTTGTCTTCTCTGATAACAATGCCTTCTTCTGGAATATCCCTTGAAGAACCTGCCTGGGGCTGTTTTATAGTTAACTGTTTTTTTTTTAATAAATAGAAGGAATGCACTCTAAAATAACAATGAAAAGCATAGTATAATAAATACATAAACCAGTGACATAGTAATTTATTATCAAGTATTATATACTCTACATAATTCTGTGTGCTATACTTTTATACAACTGGCAGCACCATAGGTTTGTTTACACCAACATCACCACAGACATGTGAGCAATGTTTTATGTTATGATGTTATCATAGTTACTATATCACCAAGCGGTAAGAATTATTCAGCTTCATTATAATCTTACGGCACTACCATCATAAGGGCAGTCTGTCATTGGTCTTTGTAAGGTGCACGACTGGATTTACATAGTTTATTAAAAATAAGACAATAATTGGCATTCTCATCTTTTTTTCTCATTTAATAATATATTTTGAATATAATTTTAATTTAATTAATGGACTTTTAGAATATCATTATTTTATGGCTATAGTATATCCAATTGCCTAGATGTAATGGAGTAAACGTGTTCCACATCTGTTTTAAATAAAGCATTTTGGTCATTGTTTTCAGTATATTAAAAATATATGTGAGAAAGCCTAGTTGTATCTATATTTTATGACATCTTTATTGTGGTCACAGATCAATTTCACAAAAAGACAATTGTACAGTCAAATTTCATGTACATTATTCAAATTAATAAATTATGATTAATTTTGTTTTAATGATATTGCAGTTATCGTGAGCTAAGAAGATTTGGCAAAAAGACCATTAAACATATAGGCTAAAGTTACCAAAATAAAGGCAAGATACACATGATAGACCACATGATTCTTGACATGATAACTCAAGGAAGGCAAGGGAAGAGAAAGAACAGAGGGGAAGAAGGACAAAGAGAAAACTTTAGGGATTATCCACATTTAAGACAAGAAGAGGGAACTGGTAAGGTAAGTGAATGAGATGGTGTACTTTTCGTAAAGTAAAAAAGAGAGAGTTTCAGGAAGGATGTGAACAATAGCCTGAATGATGTATAAACATCAAGGAACTATGAGTAGGTCACACATTCAGTCATTGACAGTTCTTTATTTTATTCAACAAGTATTAATTGAATGCCAATTATATATTAAGCACCTAGAGAAAAGTGCAAAGATAAACCAGAAATGCACTCTGCTTTTCAAGAAGCTTAGAGTCTAACCATTTCTATTAAAACAGGAATGCAATTAACTCTAATAGTAGAGAGAAAAGTAAATGTGGCAGAATAGTGACACTATTACATAGTCAAGGAAATCTGAGGTCACATAGATAAAGGAAAAATATGACAAATGGCATTAATTCTTTTGAATAAATGTTTGGTATCCACTAAGCAAAATCCTCCCACTGAACCAGTCAAACCATAGCACTGTCTCACACTTTTTATATTTCCCCAGTGACAAGCTTTCCAAAATACTGTTAACTGATTTATTGATTTATTGTATTAATTTATTGTATTATCAACAAATCTAATAGTAATGCATTCACTGAACAACTTTAAATATTATTGAATTGTAAAAGGTCATAAATTTACATAAAACAAAACTGAACGTATTGGTAAATGAGCCAAAAGAGGATAAAGTCAGTGAAATAAAGTCTAAGAAAAAAATAATAGCATAATTTTAGGTTGATTTGTCTTGTGTTACATTTATTAGATGATTCCCAAATAGATTCCATATTATTTGTAGGTAGAATTTTTAATATATATATTTTATATGTATGTAAGTATGTATTGAGACACGGTCTGCTGTGTCACCCAGGCTGGATTTCAGTGGTGAGATCATGGTTCACAGGAACATCTGCTTCTTGGGCTGAAGCCATTCTTCCACCTCAGCCTCCCGAGTAACTGAGACTACAGGCATTCACCACCAGCTCTGGCTAATTTTTGTATTTTTTGTAGAGACGGGATTTCACCATCTTGCCCAGGCTAGTCTCAAACTCCTGGGCTCGAGTGATACACTGCCTTTTTACACATCTTAAGTTTATTGTTCTTTCTGAAAGGTCTTTTCAGAGAACTATAAACATAAGTGCTCAAAAACCAATAATAAATTGAAGAAAAGTAATTTCAGAAAAATATACACCAAATCTTCACTGTTTATACTGTTTGGGTCAAAATAACTCTCATTTGTCAGTTTTTTTTTTTTTAATATATGAGAAAATAATAAAAATAAACAAAATAAAAACCAAACCCCTCTAAAAACATTTGAAAAGATTCCCCAATATTGGTGATTTTTACATTCACTTTGTTCTACTCTCATCATTTTAATTTATTTTTTAATAGAAATAGTTTTGCAATGATATTTTATTCTTCCAGTTACACAGACTGGCAAGTAGATGCTTATATTTTCATTTTTCTTAAGTTATTTATTTCTGATGTTACTCTACAATTCAAAGCTTTAAAAAATAAAATTTTTGAGGACAACTTATACTAATTTTTAGGATCAAATTTTTTAAAACTACTCTCGCTAATATGTTAGTTGCTTAAAACTTTACCAGTGAAGTGACTGATAAAGTTCAGTGTTTCCAGTGACATGCTTTGGAGCTTAGCTGGGAAGTTTCACAGGACTTACTATTTAATCTGTCAGCCCTTGAGTCTTGA
The DNA here is from genome assembly GCF_000951035.1 of Colobus angolensis palliatus. Classification (NCBI taxonomy): domain Eukaryota; kingdom Metazoa; phylum Chordata; class Mammalia; order Primates; family Cercopithecidae; genus Colobus; species Colobus angolensis. The sequence goes on along the minus strand of NW_012114933.1, from coordinate 1,973,734 downwards.
AGAACAGTATTTATCAAATTAACAACAAAAGAAGAGGATGTTTAACATTCTGAGAATGAGAAAAATAAGAATTTTTTACAAAATGTGTCTTCTTTTTTATAACTGTAAAATGGTTTTAGACTTAGATCCATAAACCTAATTTTGTGGTTCTTTGTTACACAATGTGTTATTGGTTATGTCAAGAAAATGATAATGCTTTGGGCTTGATTTTAAATTTTGGACATGATGTAGCTTCTATGAATACCAAAGTAAAGATATTTTAATAGAATTTCTATTTCCACAACAGAACTCTTAAAGAATAACTATCAGCCACATGTTGACAATTTCCCTTGCCGGCCTCTTCTCTCATGCTCTTTAATGTGATAAAGAAGAAGAAAAATCAAGATACACAATGATTTCCTGAAAACTTCTGTATTCTCACACAAGGCCTACTGAGAGCTAAGGAGAGACTCCATCCCCAAAAGGAACTACAGCATCCCCAAGACAATGTTTACCAGGAATTGCACACTTATAAAGTGGGGGAGGTAGAGTTTGAACCAAGCAAATCTGGCTTTAGAGATGATATTATTAAGAAGAGTTCCACAAAACCCTCAGTAAAAATCTTTTTAGTTGATTCATTTGTCCTCATTTATTCACAAATTATTTGTAAGGTTTTGAAAATAGAGCTTGACCTTGTTTCTACACCCGTCATATGCTTTAAAGTGAAGTTTTTATTTTTGCAGTCTTGGAAAAATGAGGGAAGATGTCTTAGTGAAGGACTCTTCTATTGCATGTTGTACAGGTAAATGCTACTTCAATGTCTCTAATAGAGGTGTAAGTGTCGAAAAGCTCCTTCCTTGATGTTTAAATATGCACTTTCATTACTCTTCTTTTGACAGATTCTTATCCTTTATAAGCTAGATTTTATTTCTGCTATAAATTCATTTAACAGTGGGAGGGCTCTCTTAAATCTTTAAGGTCAAAATACAGTTCCAAACACCTACATCTAAGCTGCCTAAGAGACTTGGTATTTTACCCCAGATACAGATATGTTTTTATACACTTAATGGCAAAGCACAAGTTTGAGAAAAAATGACCTATGTGTAATACATTGAAAAATAAAGAGAATACTTGACGTGTTGGTATAATGTTCCAAGAGCCTGAATGAATTGTAGTTTCTAATACTTAAATTAAATAAACATTTTTACATCCCCAAATTTTGATTTTAAAAATATTATTGTGATTTACTTATAAACGTAGCATTTCAGATTTGTATGGAGTGTACTTCTCTTGCCAATTAATAATGTGTTGATTATTCTGACAATGTTATACTGTTATAAACAGAAATATGCTACACTCACTTATATCACTATTTCTAATATTGTTTGTAAAATGTACATTGCGTAGGTAAACAAGGCACTATACATTGTAATAAGGGACATTTTTACCCACCTTTGACTTGGATCTTAAGTTCTAAAATCTAATTATTTGTCCAAATCACAAGTTATTTTTATAAATGTGTAATTCTTAAAGAAAAGTGCACTCTTTAAAGAACATATTTTAGACATCCATGTTAATAAGTAGAAATATATGCATATTGAATATGCATGTTTTTAAATAAAAAGGAAAGCACTCAGCAAAAATATATTTTGTACAATGCTGATTTATACTACCTAAATACATGTGGGGGAATTAGCACAATAGAATCTTAAGTAATTATGTAATGGCTCACAGAATAGTTCACTTGTATTCTGGAAATATTTTGGAGAAAAGCTTTGACATGCTGCAGTAAGGTGTATAAACTAGATTGCCGCTCAGGAATATTTAGAATATTTCAGATAGTAGAAATGGCATAGTCTTTGTGTATGGTGTGTCTTTAGTACAATTTAGACCACCATTTGTCCTCAAGTAGGTCTATTTAAAGTATAATTGACTGCCCTAGCAATTATTGTGAATAGCAGCTGTCTGCTGGTAAAAAGGCATATATGTAATGAGGGAGAAAGGATCAAATACATGCAATAGAAAAGAAAAGCATAAAGAACATATCTATATGAGGTATTTTAGTCCAGATTTTATATTTGAAAGGGACAAGGCCTATTAGCCATTTCCAATTAGGGACTATAAAAAAATGAATGAAAGTACTCATCTATTTATGAAAAGCAGCTGGGACTCCCTAAATCCAAAACTAGCAAAAGTTGATTTGTTCTAAAATTGTTGCAGCTTACAGCATTTCATTTATTTTCATTAGCTATGTTAGGGCTTGTGAAAACCTTTCTTGTATCATGTACCTTTTGCAACACACAAAAACACCTTGCTTTGTTTTTCTCCTAAATAGCTACATAATTAGGTAGATTATTTCATGTGTCTATGCCTGTGTTTGCTGAAGAGAACAAGCCAGATAAATTAGCACTTAGCAGAACTCACAATAGCACATAATATGCCCTTGTGTTTCATATAAAGCTTTATTTGTCATTCACGGCTGGTTGGCAAAACTGACTTTGCTTTTGAAAATGACAGGTGGTACTCTGGTGAGCTCTGTATGGAGAAAGAAACAACCTTCACCAAGACAGTTTCTGTCAATAGCTTCCATGATTTCGTATTCAATCTGGGCCTAAGTTTCTTCTAAAGTTGTGTTTCATTTGCATCTCTTAGGTCTGGCATCACCAAAGCTCTTTAACAATTGGGATTCTATACCACAAGGCCATAATGGCAGGCTTCCTCTCTTCTCCACAGGCCTGATTAAAAGACAGGTGAAGTTCAGTATATTTCAATAAGCCTCAACATTCCATGTCAGGAATCAATAGCCCTCCTTCTTTTTTTAGGGGTTATTAAATTGCAGCTGTAACATTAGCCTTCTTTATCTAATTGATTGTCTTTTCACAGGGCTAAGAAAATCAATAGCAGTCAATGGGACTGCCCTGTTTTTACCTAATAGATGTTTTCTCCTAATTGGCTGCCTGGGTGGCTTCACCGAGCTCAGTATGTTTTCAGAAGTCCACAGTATGTTGCAACCCTTGTAAACTATTTTACCCTGTGCAACAGTTATTGATTTTATAATGAAATCTAGAAAAATCAATAGCAATCAGGAATATAGATCAGGATTCCTAGGTACGTTATGACAAAGGGCAAACTCACTTTGCTACCACTTCAAACTGTGATTCAATTAAACTTGTCCTTAAAACATTACATTTTCCAAAGATTTTGATCAAAGTCACTTGATTAGTTGTCCAAGACCTGGCTCAAAATCTAAGAATCAAAAGATGCTAATTTTAAAAATACCATACAAGTTTTTAATGGACTATTTCCTTACAAAATGAGAGAAGTCAAAATTATTAAGGGTAAATGATAAATTTTCTAGGGAAAATGTGACCTATCAAAATTCATTGTACACAATACAATTAACTATATTAATTTCTGAGAATTAACAATAAAATGTATAACTTGAAGAAAAAAGATAGATTTGGTTGACTTGCCAAATTCTTTACATTCGTAGGATCTCAGTGAGCAACGCTGCCCCAATATGGGCAAAACACAGGTGTTCTCCAAATGGTCTGACACCACAGAATCTGGGTGGGATTTGCATCCCTTCTCTGAATATTATTAGATTTTTGACTCTGAATCTATTTTGAACACTTACCTGTAGAAGTAAGACAATGTTATAAATCAGTCTGTGTTATAATCAGACTGCAGATTTCCTAAGAACACAATCATTTCTGTTAAAAAAAAAAATCACAAATTAAAACACATAAATATTAATTATGGCTTTAAAAATGTTCAATTTCCCTCTGGAGAGAAATAAATGGCCTATACTCCAACAGGCAAAGAGAATTGCTAACCTGTTATATTTGTTCTTGCACATTTGCTTTGTGATTGCTGACTTCTATTGTTTGTTGCTCGGTTTTATACAATCCTGATTTTGGAATCTCATTTTTCTTGACATCTTGAATTCTAGGCTGGATATATCTTTCAGATATATTCTTAGTATTCATTTTTATTCCCACTCTGGATAACATTTTCATGTCTATTCTTAAATCCTACTTTTTAAATTCATATTTAATAATAAACCAAAGAGTAAAAAGGCAGACATTTCTGTATAAGGCCTGCAATTTTGTGAACAATTCTCCTTTTTCTTTTGTCATAGTAATAAACTGGACATTGTCGTATCTCAAACTAGAAACCTTGGCTGCAAAGCAGTTTCATAATACTTTCCAGATTAGCATGCATGTAGCTTAGCCTTTATCATTCTTCACTGACTTGACATGCCCTGCTAAAGAGTCATGCCATTTAATAGGCCTAACCATGATGGCGATGACAGTTCCATAGTCAGTGACAGTCAACCTATATCTGTGGAGCTGTCTCCTGCTCTAAAATCACACATTTATGGTATATTTCGATTTGACCTCAGTTCTACCAGTTGATCCTCCATTATCTGGAATATGAATAATTAATTAATTAAATAAATAAATAACACCATAAACAAACACTCTTACAAGAATAGGACTTTCACTCATACATACTATTGTGAAATAATACAGAGTCAAGAAAATACCAAGTAAAAATCTTTTTATTTTATGAAGATTTATAGAAAGGGGGATAGGTGTTGAGGGTGGGGAAGAGCATTGACGATAATGATACCTTTCTCAAGCTTAACAGAGACAAATGTCAAAGAAAAGCACCAAAGTGTCAACCAGACATTGTCAATACCTTCTAAATGCCTCAGAAAATAAAGCTGTTTTTTTTCTAGTTCAAAGAGTAAGTCAGGGTCTTTCCTTGCATTGCAGCATGGACTAAATAACAGCAAAAATTGTGGAAAAAAAACAAAAAACAGTTCACTTCTAGTTTCCTTTCCCCTGGCCTATGGCAGTTTGTAATACCCCTGACATTATGCATTATGGTGTGCTTTTGCTCTCCTGTTTCCTTTTTTGTAGATTCTTGGGACAGAGCATGATAAACTAATTCATGATAAGTATGAATGTCATCTCTCCTAAGCACAATAAGATTTAATAAAGATTGAAACCCAATGCCAAAAGTTGAATCATTAATACTGAAAGTTTAGATCTCTCATAGAGGTCTTGGAATTTTTCAGGCTCATTTTACATACAAACTATTAAGTTTTCACAGCATTCTAGAAGTAAGAACACTGATGACTGTATTCAGAAGGTTACAACCAAACATAATAGAAATAAGTATACAGGAAACTAAAATATGTCAGTTTTTAATGGAATATATATATATGTATTTAATGGAATATATATATATGTAATGGAATATATATATGTATATAACTGTATATATATATATATACAGTTGCTGTTTTATTGATCAAAGCTACTTACAAATGTGTGCAGTGCTTTTTGCCTAAAATAATTTCTGACTTGGTTTTTGTGTTAATCAGGACCTTACACATCATCAAATGTGTTAAAGTTTATGAGCCAGTAAATTAACTTTAATTACCGCAACATTCCTCCTCATTTTGATCAGTAAATAACAATGTGGACTCTTGAAGCAAAGAAAAAGCAAATTCTGCCAGATCTGACTATCAGTCTTTGCCATCAGAAGATTTTGGCTGGACCCTCTCTCTATTTCTTTCATTTATGCATGCGGTATTCAATAAATCAAACTCATTCTTCTTTTATCCCCAGATTGACGAGAGCCCTTTACAAACAAAAACACTATTTTAAGCCTAAATCTAAATGAATTAAACATGCATGTGGATGTGTTGTATGTATGTATACATATATGTGTATTTAGGTATATGTATATAGATAAATATTTCACTAACTGCATGTATGCACATGTACATACATATATTAATATAGTAGTTACTAAGACTATTTAGACAAGACAAATTTCAATGAAAAGTTTATTCCCCCTACATTTATACTGAAAAGTTAATAGCAAATACAAAAATGATATTATCAAGTTATAAAATAATGTTCGCACGACAGCCACTACTTCATCTCCTACCCCTACTCCATTAACACCATCACTCTCATACTTATTGTTATAAATTCAGTGTGATTAAAGTTTTAATGATAAGGATAGTGGTTTCATGGCTTATTTCATTTGAAGGACTGTAGCTATCTTTTTATACATTTTCTCACATCTCAATTAACCCAACTCAAGAGACATCGTTAGATCCCAAAACATTAAATATTTGTATCAGAAAGCAGGGGTAAATGAAGGGAAACACTCATCCTTGTTCTTTTTTCTTCTTTGAGTGCCCTTTTTAGGATTTGAAACAAGTAGACTGCATTGTAATCCAAATAATTGACAAAATTTTACTTGCTTTTTTAAAACTTCTCTACATACAAAAATGGATCATCACCCTTAAACTTTTATGGAATTGCATTTTCACTTTGGAGAAGAGGAAAACAGTTTTAAACTAAGCAATTTTGCCTGTAAGCTTAAATTGAAGTCTTATATTTCAAGTCTTGTGTGTCAGATTAGAAACACTATCTATCATTCAGCCATCTTATTTGTATTTCTAAAACAGGATGCTTATTATGCTTTCACCAGAAGCATATGAATTGGTGACTGTCATGCAGTTATTCACCAGTGCCTGCCTCACCATAATCTGTAAAAGGGCAGGTTCCAGAGTAAACAAGATCATAGGAGGTGGCTGTAAATGGACAAGGTGCACAGCCAAGGAGATGAATGAGATACCTTAAATGAAAGACCTTATTGCTCCTACATAGAAGCTAAGTAAAAACAGTGTATTCCATTTGATTGTCTTTCCTCTTCTTCTGTTTCCTCCATTCATATTCTTTGCTAGATAAAAGTCATAGGTAATTTGAAGAATATAATCATTAGGAAAACATGTTTATTATGCCGAGAACTAAGGAAGAACCCTTAAAGAATAAACAAGAATAAGGGATTTATCTGAGATCTCTGAAAAAAAAAAAAAAAAAAAGCTGGATAATTTAGGAACTGAGACAAAACGATGACAGTGCCATGGCTAAATTCTAACTTCTGCAAGCCGGATTGTCACAGGTTATTGAAAAGCCTGTTGGCAATAACACAGTCTGTCTTGAGTTGGAAATAGTTACTGAATACAGGTCTCTCTTTGACAACATAATGAGCCATAATTGCTACAACACTTGGACTTCACATGAAAATTAGAGTAACCTTATGCAGTATCAATCCTGAAGTGGGTGTTCATGATTTTTAAATATTTCTTAGATTTTTGCATCCGAAAGAATTATAAATAATTTGTCTAGCTGGTGTATCAAAAGAGAACATGTTGGATCATGGCCCTTAAATGAACACAGGCAAGATATTAAAATAATAAAAATAATTTTTCCAATAAATTTCTTTATAATCTGCTTGTATCACAAAGGGAGCATGATTTCAAATGAAATTAATAGTTCCATTGGGATACAAGCTGTGACAAAGAAATTTTTTCACACCATGTCGATGCCGTGTATATGTTGAAAATGGAACTAACACCTCCCGGAAAACTGATATTGAGAGAGGTATTAGAATAACTCAAGATTAAAATCTAATCCACCTTTCATGAAAAATCATTTATTATTCTAGGGATTTGGTTCCATGTACACTAGAAGGTTGGTGTGACATGCAAAGATAGAATTTGTCTTTAAATATGAAATAAAAATAAATGCTCTGTAGAAATGAAAAAGAAAAGCAAACTCTGCTTCCAACAGGGAAAGTGACAGCTATGTAGGCTTAAATCCCCACAAGATCTATTATTCCTTGGATCTCTAGAGATTAAGACAAAGTGAAAAGAAGTGGAAAGTGCAGGAATAGTGCAGGGGGTCAGAGTAGGGCGGTATGATGCTAGGGTAAAGTGAAATTCCAGATGTTCTCTTACTTCTGAAAGGCGATCATTCTGCCTTAAAAACCTCAACAACTGATATTTTCCGGTGTATTTTTATGTCTTATTATTGTTTTAATATAATTATAATGTTTAATATGTGTGATGATTTGGTGAAATATTTGATGGGAGTTCACTAGCATTATGTATTCATTCATTTAATATATACTTATATCATGCCTAAACTTCAGATACTCTTCCACGTACTAGGTAAAGATCACAGTCTTCACCCTCATAAATCTTACATTATAAAAGGTTATTGTGAAAAAGCATATTGTCATTATTAACAAAAACTCACTGTTCAATGACCGTGAGCAAGTCAGTATGTCTCTTAGTCTCAGTTTTAGACTCTGTGATATGTGAACTATTTTTCTACTCTACTTCAGCACATATTATTTAAATAAGTATGTGTTAAATATCCATGATATGTTAATATAACTCTGTCTGGTAGTCAATGCCATAATCTACCACTTTGCCATAAGTCAGACCACTTTTCAGGTTGTTGTTATGGTATTAGTACTCTTCTGTAATCATACTTGCAAATCCCAAATTATTTGAAATTGCTCTCCATTTTCAATATCCATAAGTCCATCAATGATCAATAACTATTTATTTCTGTAAAATTATTTTTGTATTTCATTTTTATGGCAAACATCCTTTTCAAACATCGTGAATAACTTCTTCAGAAGCCTCGAATTAGTATCTTTAGAAATTTCAGATGATTTTCCAAGCAAGTTTTCTTTCGTACTAAGCAAAATCTACCAAGCAATTGACATTTACCTGTATTTTCTACTTACCTAAATTTTGTAACATGTCTTCTTTAAATAAATGAATATATTCTGTTTTGAATTTATTGATAACAGTTATTTTTATCTAATGCATATACAGATTCAATAGAGGAAACTGGGAAAAATCCCCTGAAATCTAGCAGAATCAAAATTATCTATAAGAACACCGCGAATTACAATAAATGTTCATTTTTAGTGAATTAATTCTCAGCTTAATTTTATACTTACAAAAACGGGGATAATGATATATATATATATGAAATGTTTAAAATGCACCATTTTAACTAAGTAGATTGATGAATATTGAAAATTCTATACCCTTATGTAACCATCATTCCAATCAATATCTAGAACATTCATATAATTTCAGGAAGCCCCCTTCTGTTATTTTTGAGTTAACACCCACTCCTATGTTCTACCCAAGACAACCACTGATTTCCCTCACTAGAAAGTATGATTGCCCTTTCTAGAGTTTATATAAATGAAATCATGCAATATACACTCTTCTATGTCTGGCTATTTTAGCTTATCAAAATATTTTGAGACTTATGTTGATGTGTTTATCAATAGTGTGTTCTTTTTATTGTTAATTAGTATTCTATTATATGAAGAGAACACAGTTGTTTATCCATTCACCTGTGGAAAAACATTTGCATTGAGCCAAGACTTGGTATATTTTATCTTCTAAATTTTAGTTATTCTAGCATGTGTATGTTGCTAACATGCATTTTGCTGAGACCCAGTGGAGTATTTGTGTTTTTCAGAC
>NW_012114933.1:1884109-1964317 GCF_000951035.1 Colobus angolensis palliatus | reverse complement strand
GTTGTGCAGATTTTCTCCTATGTTTTTCCCTAGAAACTTTGTACTTTCTGCTTTATATTTAGTTATATGATTTATTTCAAAACAACTTACTTTTGCATATGATGTGAGGGAGGGGCTAAGGTTCATCATTTTCTTCCATACCAATATCTAGTTGTTTCAGTACAATTTTGTGAAGAAGACTTTCCTCATTGATTTTGATATGTCCCTTCAACAAAAATTAATTGACAGCATGTCATATCCCTTGAATTCTTTACTCTGTTCCACCAATCTGTCTGTTTGTATTTTTTTTTTAAATAGTTGATTATTTGCGGTCTTTTGAATGTCTATATATGTTTCACAATCCACATGTCAATTTAGAAAATTTTATTTTTTTACTTTTTTATTATATTTTAAGTCCTAGGGTACATGTGCACAACGTGAAGGTTTGTTACATAGGTGTACATGCCATGTTGGTGTGCTGCACCCATTAACTCATCATTTACATTAGGTATATCTCCTAATGCTATCCTTCCCCCTTCCCCCACCTCATAATTTAGAAAATTTTAAAAAACAACATGGGAACTTAAAGGTTGAGATTGATTTTATTTTGCATATGAATTTCCAGAAAATGTGTATTTTAATAATATGGGCTTTTCCTAATCCATTAATACAGTGTATTCCTCCGTTTATTTAGATCTTCTTTATTTCTCCTACCAATATTTTCTATTTTTTAGTGTAGATGTTTGCACATGAATTTTTATGTCAATTCCTACTTAATATTTTTAAAACTACTATAAATTTTAAAATGTATCTTCAAAGTTTTCAAGATATAGAAATGCAATTGATTTTTTTATATTGAGCTTATATCCTTCGACATTGCCAAATACCCTTATGAAATTTAGTAGTTTTTTAAATAGATTCCTTAAAATTTTCAACATAGACAATCATGTTATCTACAAATAGGGACAAATTAGAATGCTAGCTTTTCAAATTTTAATTGTTTGCTGTTATCATTATTTTTCAATGACAGACAATATTTATACATGTTTATAGGGTAGAGTGTGATAGAAACACATATATAATATGCAACGATAAAATCAGGCTGATTAGCATATACATCACCTCAAACTTCTATCATTTGTTTGTGTTGGGAACATTCAAAATCTGCTCTTCTATTTCAAAATATACAATAAATTGTTAATTATAGTCACTGTTCAGTGCTATAGAAGAACTTATTCCTTCTGTCTTACTGTACTTTATTATCTGTTAACCAAATTTCATCTTTCCCTCCTCCATCACTTCCCCTGCCTCTAGTAACCACTAGTCTACTCTCTACTTCCATGAGATCAACTTTTTAGCTTCCACGTATGAATGAGAACATGTGGTATTTACCTTTCTGTGCCTGGTTTATTCCACTTAGCATACTGACAACCAAGCTCATCCATGTTGCCAAGAAGGATATAATTTTATTCTAGTATGGATGAACAGTATTCCATTGTGTAAATATAATACGTTTTCTTTATCCATTCATCTGTGGATAGACGCTTGGGTTGATTCCATATCTTGGCTATTGTGAATAGTGTAGACACCACTTTGATACACTGATTTCCTTTCCTCTGGATATATACCCAGTAAAAAGATTGTAGGAATATATGGCAGTTCTATATTTAGTTTTTTAATTTTTCTTTATTGTAAGAGTTTAAACCTTCAATACAATATGTTATGGAAATATGAACAAACATCCTTGCCTTATTCCCAACTACTGAGGCAAGATTTATAATTTCAATGTTAATTATGTAGTTTTCATAGATTCTTTTTATCAGTTTGAAAAAAATCCCTCCTTTTATTGATTTGCTGAGTTATAAATAAGTGTTCAAATTTGTCAAATAATTTTCATGCATCTTTTGAAATGAACACATTCTTTAATAAATGTGATGGAGTATATTGATTGATCTTAAATGCTAAACAAACTTTTGTAGAATAAGTCTTACTTGCTTATGATCCACCATGCTTTTCTATCTATTGTTGGATTCCATTTGCTAATGTATTCTTAAGGACTTTGTTTCTAGGATTATTAGAAGTATTGGTCTCTATTTTTTTTTTCCCTATTTTGGCTTTGCCAGATTTTGGTATCAAGGATATGGCAGAATCATAAAATTACTTTTGATTTTGATTTTCTTCTTTAATGGAAATCTCTGGTGAAGTTAGCTTAGTCTAGAGTTTTTATGGGAAGATTTTGTATTATTAATTATATTGTTTTAATAAATATTAAAGGTTTGGTTAAATTACCTAGTTTTCTCCAGTCAACTTTGGAAAATTATACTTCTCAAGGATTTTGGCCTTTTCATCTTTGTTTGCAAAAGTTGTTCATAACATTTTCTCATTACTCTTTTTGTGCCTGTCAGATCTCTAATGATGTTTTCTCATTTATTTTTGATACAGGTATTTTATACTTTCTCTTGTTTTTCCCTTCATTGGTCTTTCTAGGGTCTTTATCAGTTTTTGATTTGTCAATTTTACTTATTATCTGTTTTCTATTTCATTGCTTCCTGCCTTGTAATTATTTCTTTCCTTCTACTTATATTGGTTTTAATTTGAATTTTCCTTTTTGTGACAGTGTTCTTCCTTCCCCTCTTTTTTAAAAATAATTTTCAATTGTTTCTCTGGAGCTAATCATATGCATCCCTCAGTTCTTACTGCTGACTTGACATTGCCCCTTTGTCCAAATGTAATAAATTTAGTGTCGGTCTAATGACAACAATTTTTTCTCAACATTTGTTCATTAAAAAACGTTTTTATTTCTTTCTTATGTTTGAAAGATATTTTCCCTACTTACAAGATTTTAGGTGACATTTTTAGCATGGTTTTTAGCAGTTAGACTAAGAATTGCTTAAGTACTTTTTTTTTTTTGTACTTTATGCTTTAGGGTTTTGCTGAAATCTTGAGTCAATCAGTAAATATTTTCATCAAATTTGGGAAGAATTTGGACCATTATTTATTCAAAATGTTTAGCACAGTTTGTTTTTATTCTTTTCACTATTGAGACTTTTGAAAATATGTTTTGACTCTTTTTGTATCTTACCTGTCTGTTAATTTTTCTTCAATCTCTTTTATCTCTTTTTCAGATTGGAGTATTTGTATTGATCTTTTGTAAAGTTTAGTGACTCTTCCACCTGCTTTCTTCAATCTCCTGTTAAGCACTTTCAGTGATTTTTTTTTTCATTTCTGTCTTATAATTTTCAATTCTGAACTTTCCTCTTGAGTTGTTTTACACAGTAGCTCTGCTGATATTCCCTGTTCCTCACTAAGACCTTTAATTTTCTGAACACTTTATCCCTTATTTCTGTAAACATATTTATAATAGCCTCTTTAAAGACTTTCATTGCTAAATCCAATGTCTGGACTATCTCATTGTTGACTGCTACTGAATATTGCTGTGAACTTTTTATTTTTGATTCTCGGTCACATTTTCCTGTTTCTTTCCATGTGTTACTTACTTCGCATTATATTTTGTTGATGACATGTTTAGAAATTCTAGTTCTATTTTGTTCATCCAAAGGAATTTTTTGCATTTGTTGGCAAATCTACAACTGGATAATCATCTTGAACTGATTGCAGCCTAATTATGCTTTTTTAGAGCAATTCTATAGACATCTAAATTTTCTGAAGTCCCTCTCACTTGAGGAACTAGATGTCCAGAATCCATCTCCTCAAAGGTTTTTCCAGGATTTGATTTTAGACTTAGTTAGAGAAGAGGTAGAATAGGCCTTACTTGAAGACATTGTCTTTACTCTTTAATTCATCGCCTTTCTGGTTCCTAAGCTGAATGCCCAGATTTTTCAGTGTGCTAACCTAACTATGTCTGCACACTGCATGCGCCTGAACTGCAAAGTTTCCTAGCATTATTTAACCTGTACTACCTCTGTGCTTTTCTGTTCCCAAGTCATAGGAGCCACTTTCTGTTGAGTCTTGTGCAGTTTTGCTCTGCTTTTGGCCAAGGACTCACAGAAATTTTCTGATGCTTCTCTCTGCACAGATCTCTGTCATCGAGAGCCTTGCCCAGCCTCTTAAGCTACTTCAAACTGTTGGGGTGTGTTTAGACCCTACTTTGTTGTGACATGGCCAAGAAATTATTCCCTGGAGGAGTCTTGAGGATCATAGTCTAGTTCTTTTTTGTCCAATGTATTGAAACAGATACCTCATGTAGTTAGTCAATGTTATACTTTTCAGTAGGAGAACTAGTCCCATAATAGCTATTGTCATAGCTCAAAACAAAAGTCCATATTTACTATTTGAACATTTTCTACTTGTTAAGAGATAATGACTATTTTATCCATGGCAACATGATTTTTTAAAGTTTGCATTCTATTCTATTGCATTCTATTCTATTGCAAAGGTTTGCATTCTATTCTATTGCAAAAGTGAACTCATTTATGTATTTCCTCTATGTTTGGGTATGTAGGTTAAATCTAGTAATTTTGAGTGTTTTCTAAGTGCCATGCATTGAAACAAGTGTTTTACAGACACAAAAGCATGTAATCATCACAAAAAAACTTGTGAAGCAGAAGTATAATAGTATTCTTAACATTCCGGATGAGAAAACAAAAGCATGGATGGAGAATTAAAATAATTTACTCAAAATCATCAAACTAGTAAAGTGAAGCCAAGATTTAAACTCAATTATAATATGAAATTTAACTCTTACATGTTCAACTATTAAGCTCCATAACCATTTTGGTAGATAAAAATAATCTCTCACATTTATTAATTTGTTAATAAGATGCTTAAAAATTTTCATAGTTTAACTGGCCCTATGTGTTTCAAATTTTATGACTTAGATGTTTATCTCACTTGCTCAATGTTCCCTGGGATCTTCATGTTTTATTTGTTTCTATAAGTTCTTTATGTGTAAAATATTCACCTACCAATCATTTCTTGTTTGCTTGTATACTATCTCTTCTTTTGGGAAAAAAAAAAAAAAAGATCATATTGTGAAATTACGTAAATAGTCATCAACATGTTTTTAGGGTATTTTCGTTTGTTTGATTGATTTAATTTTTAATCTTTCTCCCTCCCACCCCAAATTTTTAGTTGATTTAATGTGCTAACAATTGTATTTATAAACCATTTAAATATTTGTAGGTATGTTTCTAAGCTTTCTATTTTGTGTGATTGATCCAGCTATGTTAAGTCTTTAGTATATAGTAGCACATTTTTAAATTTTTGTAGTAATACATCTTAATATCTGAAAGTGGATGTCCCTTTTCGGTAATTTTTGTCAAATCTTTGTTTTTGTCTTTTCCACATTTCATTTGAATCTGAGGATAAGTTTGTCAAAGTATCTGTATATATGTCTGCGCATTTCTTTATATTGTATTTCATGTTTACATCTCTTGTTAAAGAATTAGTCTTTTAACTTCTCAGATGAGAAAACATGCATTTCTTCATATACGGTATTCAATATGTTTTAAATTTATACACATCTGCCATTTTTTGTTAAGGTTATTCCCCAGTTTATATTTTTGATAGCTATGGTGAATGTGATTTTCTTCATTTTCACTTTTTACGGATAACTAATAGCATGATGAAAAGTTATTTCATTTAGGATTTCAGTGATATAGCTAGCCAATTTACTGAGGATTCAATTTTTCTTTTAAATTTTAAGTTGACTGTCTTGGATGTAATAAAATATATAATATGCTTAAATGAAAGATTATATTTATAAATACATTTTTAGCAGATACTTTATTTTTCTTACAAACGTTCAGTGGCTAAAACTTAGAAACATGTTTAATTACAGTTGTGGTAGAAGACATGATTGTCTAATACAGTCATGTGTCACATAACAACATTTTGATCAAGGACAGACCCCATATACAATGATGATCCCTTAAGATTATAATGAAGCCAAAACTTTCTATTGTCTAGTTATATCTTGATGATTAACTCTGTGTAGGCCTAGGCTAATTTGTGTGTTGAAGTCTTCATTTGTTTTACGTTTAAAAAATTTGTAAAGCAGTTAAAGACTTTTATAATTAGGATATAAAGAAAAATATTATATTCATACAGCTGACCAATGTGTTTGTTTTTTAAGCTAAGTATTATTATAAAAAGTTAGAAAATTAAAAATTTTATAATATAAAAAGTTACAGTAAGCTATGATTAATTTAATATCAAAGAAAGAAAACTATTTTTATAAATTTAGTATAGCCTAAGTATACAACATTTACGAAGTCTACAGTACTATACAGTTATGCCCTTGGCCTTCACATTCACTCACCACTTACTCACCCAGAGAAAGTCATAGTCCTGTAAGCTTCATTTATGGTAAATGCCCTACATAGACGCATCATTTTTAAAAATCTTTTGTTGTTGTTGTTGTTGTTTGTTGTTGTTGTTGTTGTTGTTGAGATGGAGTCTCACTCTGTCACCCAGGCTGGAGTGCACTGGCACAATCTCAGCTCACTGCAACCTCTGCCTCCCAGGTTCAAGCGATTCTCCTGCCTCAGCCTCCCAAGTAGCTGGGACTACAGGTCCATGCCACCATGCCTGGCTTATTTTTTGTGTTTTTTTTAGCACAGATGGGGTTTCACCATGATGGCCAAGCTAGTCTTGAACTCTTGACCTCAGGTGATCCGCATGCCTCAGCCTCCCAAAGTGCTGGCATTACAAGCCTGGCCACCACGCCTGGCCTTGAAAAATCTTTTGAGTCATATTTTTACTGCACTTTTTCTGCATTTAAAATACTTATCATTGTATTACAACTGCCTACAGTATTCAGTACAGTAACATGTTGTACAGGTTTGTAACCTAGGATCAATAAGCTGTACCATATAGTCTGGGCATGTAGTAGGTTCTACCATCTAGGCTTGTGTAATACTCTCTATGAGTCACACAATAACCAAATCTCATGATGACACATTTCTCAGAGTGTATCCTTGTCATGAAATGATGCATGACTATATTTGATTTTCATAAGCATAATGCTAAAGTCACATTTATAAAGATAATGTTGGCTGGTAATTTAAAACATAGTATTTACCATGTTAAAAGTATAAACCCAAAGGATTATAGATCATTCTACCATAAGGACACATGCACCCATATGTTTATTGCAGCACTATTCACAATAGTAAAGACTTGGAACCAACCCAAATGCCCATCAATGATAGACTGGATAAAGAAAATGTGGTACATATACACCATGAAATACTATGCCGCCATAAAAAAGGATGAATTCATGTCCTTTCTAGGGACAAGGATAAAGCTGGAACCATCATTCTCAGCAAACACAAGAACAGAAAACTAAACACCACATGTTCTCACTCATAATTGGGAGTTGAATAATGAGAACACATGGACACAGGGAAGGTAACATCACACAGCAGGGCCTGTCAGGGGTGGGGGGTTAGGGAAGGGATAGCATCAGGAGAAATACCTAATGTAGGCGATGGATTGATGGGTTCAGCAAACCACATGGCACATGTGTACCTATGTAACAAAATGGCACGTTCTGCACATGTACCGCAGAACTTAAAATATAATACAAAATATATTTTTTTTTTCTATATCTAGTTTCTATCATAATGATACATGAAATTTACTCAAATTCATTTTGGCATTTATTTGGGTGGTCTCACAGTTTGACATCTTCTATTTTATGGTGTGGTAAATTTTATTAAAACATATGTTAGGCATTCTCAATGTAAACATTAAAGCTTAAAATATCCAAAAGTTTTAAACAAAAATAAAATAATTTTATTTTTATGAAACTAATGAGTGTAATATAATGAAATATTATAACATTAAATTACCTATTGAAAAAGTCCCCTTTATATTTTAAGTATATTATATCACTCTATGTTGTAAGTATATTCTTTTACTCTTTGTCATTTATATTTTCTTTGTTAATGTGTGTTTTTTATTATATTAGTTGTTTTGTCTTTCACATTTACCAAAAATGATATTAAAATGCATTTATCAATTTGTAGTATTGTCCTTAACCTGCTTTTTAATTTAGACATCTTTTTCTCCTGCTTCATTTAGGTTTATTTTGTTGCTCCCTTTCAAAGTTCTTTAGATGGATGTTTAATTATTATTTTATTTTCATGTATTTTTACTTGATAAAAAATCACATTTGTGTCTTACTTTGTATCTAGTTCATAGATTTTATGTGGCTTTATTAGTTTTCATGTGTATTTTTTACTTGATGAAAAATGCTTGAAAGTAGATCTGTGAGAAGTTTTCTCTTAAAATTTATATAACTTACCATTTTTGTTTGTCTTCTTAATTCTTAATTTTATGTCACTAGTGCCCACATACTTATCTTGTAAATCTTGCTGTTTGATTTTTGTGGCTTATTACATGCTCAATTTCTATAAATGTACTATGAGTGTTAGCAGCACAATTATACTTTCTGCTTGAAGGACACTTCATTCAAGTCACATACCTGTTAATTAAGTTAATTAAATCTATTATAATTGTATTTATTGTTTTACTACATGATCTATCGGTAACTAAGAGAGCTCTAATAAAGTATTGAAGTATTACTGTGTTTCTATCATTTTCTTCATTAATTTTTTCTTTGGTTTTCTATACTTTGCTGCTAGATTATTTAGGAAGACTGTATGGGAAGTATAGCTTTCTGTACTTGAATAGTATGAAATGTTATCTTCACATGGAAATGATTATATGTCTAAGAGTAAGCTTATCAGATTACAAATTTTCAGTTTGCACATGACCAATATTTGTAGTCTTCTGATCTTTGCTGTTTTAAGTAGTACTTGATTTATACATTAGGATGACAGATTATTCTTGTACTTTAATGTGTTTTTCACACTGTGGAAACATTTGAATATTTCTGTGAGTATTGTAACCATATTTTCAATTTCACCTCCCTCCTCAACAATATAGACCTCAAACTGCTCTTCACCTGTGACCCTGCGGGAAAGCCCTGCATTTGTTGCTCTACTCAGAGCTGATCACAATAGCATGCAATTCCCAATGTAGCCAGTCCCTCTAAGCTGAAGTTGATCTCCCTGTTATCTGTGCAACACATCAATGAGTAAAAAGAAGAAGAAATTTAGTGTTTTCTTTTTTTGTTTATTTGTTATTTAACTTTTATTTTAGGTTCAGGGGTGCCTGTGCACGTTTGTCATATAGGTAAATTGTGTGCACAGCAATTTGGTGTACAGATTATTTCATCATGCAAGTAATAAACCTAGTATCTGATTTTTGATCCTGACCCTCCTACCAACTTCCACCCTCAACTAGGTCCCCGTGTCTGTTGTTCCCTTTCTTGTGTCCATGTGTACTCAATGTTTACCTCCCACTTATAAGTGAGACCATGTCATATTTGTTTTTCAGTTGCTGTATTAGTTTGCTTAGGGTTACGGCCTCCAGCTCCATCCATGCTGCTGCAGTGAACAAGAGCTCATTTTTTTTTTTATTGCTGTGTAATATTCCATAGTGTATATGTACCACATTTTCTTTATCCGGTCTGTCATCAGTGGGCATCTTGATGAATTCCAGGGCTTTGTAATTATGAGTAGTTCTGTGATTAACATAAGCATGCATGTGGTTTTATGGTAGGAAAATTTATACTCCTTTGATTATATACGCAGTAATGGGATTGCTGGGGTAAATGGTAGTTCTGTTTTAAGTTCTTTGGGAAGTTGCCAAATTGCTTTCCACAATGGCTGAACTAGTTTACATTTTCATCAGCAACGCATAAGCATTCTCTTTTCTCTGTAACCTCACCAGCATCTGTAATTTTTTGACTTTTTAATGATAGCCATGCTGACAGGTGTGAGATGGGATCTCATTGTGGTTTTGATTTGCATTTCTCTAATGATTGGTGATGTTGAGCATGTTTTTATGCTTGTTGGCCATGTGTATGTCTTCTTTTAGAAGGTATCTTTTCATGTTCTTTGCACAATTTTTATGAGGTTCTTTGGTTTTTGCTATTTTGTTCAAGTTCCTTATAGATATTAGACCTTTGTCAGCTGCATAGTTTGCGAACTTTTTCCTTTTCTGTAGGTTGTCTGTGACTCTGTAGACAGTTTCTTTGGCTGTCCAGAAACTCTTTTGTTTACCTAGGTTCCATTTGTGAATTTTTGTTGTTGTTGCAATTATTTTTGGCATCTTTGTCATGAAACCTTTGCCAGGGCCTATGTCCAGAATAGTATTTCCTAAGTTATCTTCTAGAGATTTTATAGTTTTTGGTTTTAGATTTTAGTCTAACCCATATTGGGTTGATTTTTGTATATGGTGTAAGGAAAATTTCCAGATTTAATCTTCTGTATTTAGCTAGCTCGTTATCCGAGGACCACTTATTGAACAGGGAGTTCTTTCCCCATTGTTTGTTTTGGTCCACTTTTTGAAGATCAAATGGTCACAGGTGTGTGGCTTTATGTATGGGCCCTCTATTCTGTTCCATTAGTCTGTGTGCCTGTTTCTGTACCAGTACCATGTTGTTTGACTTACTGTAGTCTTGTAGTATATTTTGAAATTGGGTAATATGATACCTACAGCTTTTCTCTTTTTGCCTAAGATTGCCTTGGCTATTTGAGCTTTTTTTTTTTGTTCCATATGAATTTTAGATATTTTTCTAACTATGTGAAGAATGTCATTGATGATTTGATAGGAATAGCATTGAATCTGTAAGTTACGCTGGGCAGTATGATCATTTTAACAATATTGATTCTTCATATCCATGGGCATGAAATGTTTTTTCCATGTTTGTGTCATCTCTGGTTTCTTTGAGCAATGTTTTGTGATTCTCATCGTACAGATCTTTCATTTCCTGATTTAACTGTATTCCTAGGGATTTTATTATTTTTGTGGCTATTGTGAATGGGGTTGTATTCTTGATTTGGCTCTCTGCTTAGATGTTGCTGGTGTTTAGAAATGCTGCTGATTTTTGTACGGTAATTTTTGTATCCTAACACTTTGCTGAAGTTGTTTATCAGATCTAGGAGATTTTGCGCAGAAACTATGAGGTTTCCTAGGTATAGAGTCATAGTGTATGAAAGCAGAGATATTTTGACCTCCTCTCTTCCTATCTGGATAATTTTTATGTCTTTCTCTTGCCTAATTGTTCTGGCTAGGACGTTCAGTACTTTGCTGAATAGGAGTGGTGAGAATGGGCATCCTTTTCTTGTTCCATTTCTCAAGAGGAATGCTTTCAATTTTTGCCCACTCGGTATGATATTGGCTGTGAGTTTGTCATAGATGGCTCTTGTTATTTTGAGATGTTTCTTCAATGTCTAGTTTGTTGACGGATTTTAAACATGAAGGGATGTTGAATTTTAGTGAAAACCTTTTCTGCATCTATTGCGATGGCCATGTGAATTTTGGTTTTAGTTCTATTTATGTGTTGAATCACATTTATTAATTTGCATATAGAAACCAGTCTTGCATCCCAGTGATAAAGCCCACTTGATTGTGGTAGGTTAGCTTTTTCATGTGCTGCTGGATTTGGTTTACTAGTATTTTATCGAGGGTTTTTTTTTCTATGTTCATTAAGGATATTGGCCTTAGACATGCACTCTGTATTGATTAATTCTGTGTCAACTTGACTAGATTCAGTGATACCTAGTTAATTAGTAAAGCAGTACTTCTGGTTATGTCTGTAAGAGTGTCTCCAGAAGAGACTGGCATTTGAATCAGTGGACTGAATAAAAAAAGATATCCTCTCACTCAGTGTGAGTGGCCATCATGAAACTGGCTGAGGACTCAAATAGAACAAAAGGACAGAGGACAGACAGATTCACACTCTCTAGTGTCTTCTGGAATTGACACTCTTCTTCCCCTGCTCTTGGACATTAGAGCTCCAGGTTCTCTGGCCTTTGGACTCCGGAACTCACACCAGTAGCCCCAGTTGCTCAGACATTCAACTCAGACTAAAAGTTACACCATCAGCTTCCCTGACTTTGAGGCCTTTGAACTTGGACAAAGTCATGCTTCTGGCTTCCCTGGTTCTCCAGCTTACAGAGAGCCTATGATGGAACTTCTCAGCCTCCATAATAACATGAACCAATTCCCCTAATAAATGCCTTCTCATATGTATATATATATACACACACACACACACACACACACACACATCCTATTGGTTCTATCTCTCTAGATAATTCTAATACAACCAGCATAGATAAATAATATGCTAAATAATTAATTTTGTTGAGTCTCTGCAACTGTGGACTTGTTGCTTTTGAATAAAGGAGTATATTATGTTTGGAAATCACATTTACTATTTCCATTAAGAACAGTCTTGTTAGAATATAGTAAAACACTCCAAAAATAATTTGTGCCCTCTTGGTACCAAAAGGTTGTATTAAGGATCATTTTTTATTTAAATGTAAGTTAAAATTATGGTAGACAATAATAGGCCCTTAATGGGCCCAATGAAAAATCAAACATGAAACAAACTAAAAATGATATAAGTGGAATGCAAAGATATTAGGAACCCCCTTGAGTGATGACATTGTTCATTTTCCAACCTAAAGGTACAAAGGACAAAGGTCACTTTGATCCTTTCTTTCTGACTTGGAGAGTTTTTCTCTCCATTCAGGTTGCTTTCCCCCTTTAACTTCAGGCTTGACTTCATGAGGAACAAGGGAAGAATCGGAAAATTGCTTCTGCTCCCTAGTCTCCATGCCTGGTGTATTTTACCTGCACCACTTTGACATGACTTGATAACAAACCAAAGGGAAAATATCTTCACGAGAAACCTTGTGAATTTTGACAATTTTCAAGGTAGGGCCAGCCTATTATTGTTAGTCCTACGTTACAGCATTTAAAAATGTAATTCAGAATTATATATTATTTTATATTTATAATGTTTATAGATTTCTGATATGTACAAAACTATGTGATACGGTTGATATTATCAGTTTTATTTCTGCTACCACAAAAGAGAAGTTATTACCATCAGTTTTGTATCATGGCTCTGTAATTTCAAATATAATAGGCTGGCCATTTGCAAACCATGTTTTGCGGATGCTACTGAAGGATTACAGTTTGAGCTTCATGACAAGTTTCACAAATTTTGAATGAAGATATTTCTAAAGGGTGGATTTAAAATACTTGTGGTATACTAATATTTAATCTATTTTTTCTCTTCTCTACAAATTAAATTTTCATTTATTTTCACCAAGTAGCTGAACATGAAAGATTAAGCATAATATTCAACCTGAAGTAGACAAAATAATGCCTGCCCTTTCCGCACAAAGCCACCTCCTAATCCATGGAACCTAATAATATGTTACCCTACATGTCAGAAAGGATATGGCTAATGTAATTAAATTGAAGACTTTAAAAAGGCAGGATTATCCTCGATTATCTAGTGGGCTCAGTATAATGATTTTAAGTCTTTAAAAGGGAAGAATCTTTCCCAGCTGTGGTCAGAGGAAGATGTGGCTATGGAAGAGTAGTTGGAGAGATACAATAATGTTGTTGGCTTTGCAGAAAGAGGAAGTAGGACACGAGCCAAAGAATGTGGGGAGCTTCTATAAACTTGCAGTAGAAGGGAAATGGATTCTTCTCCAGAATTTCCAGAAACAAAGGCAGTCCTGTGCACAACTTGAACTTAGCTTAGTGAGACTTATGTTGAACTTCTGACCTGGAAAACTATAAAAAAAAAAAAATTGTAGTGCTTAAGCCAGTAAGTTTGGGGTAATTTGTTAGAGCAGAAACAAAAATTAAATACATCACTATCAATAGAAAGTTTATCACATTTATTTCATAATTGCTCAATTTATATCTCTAATATTACCACATATTAAAATACTTTAATCTCATTTCAACAGTAATTTTCTATATAAGGATAAAAGAGGTTCTACATATAAAGGACCCAGTTTGGTTCAGAAATAAGTCAGGTGAAAACACAGGGCATTCAGCAGAGAGTGTTTTCCTGCTTGATAAGTGCTATGACTGAAATATTGCTGATGATGTTGATAGACATGATTCCCCGCATAATGCAATAGTAAATACTGGATGTAAAGGGAATGTTCAGTGCCTGGTAAGTAGGCACGGAGAATAATGGTTTGAAACATGCATGCAATTGCCACTTTAGTACAACCTGCTACATGGCATAGGACAACATAGTCAAGTTAAAAAAAACAAAACAAAAACTAAATATAAAAATAAACCATCCATGTTTTAACCCAAATGACACTTCCATAGGAAAGCCTTTCCCAGTCCCTCTAATTAGATTAGGAAACCCTGTTACCATATTTCTAAATCATTTGATATCTATTAAGCATATCTCTCAAAACTTCTAATTATTTGATTATATTTATCTTCTGTGATAGAATGTAAGTCCCATGGAGGCAAAGATAGCATTTGCCTTGCTTACAGTTGTATCCTTAGCATCTACGGTAGAATGGTATATAGAATACACTCATTAAAAGACTTTTGTCTAATAGATTGACTGAGTCAAAAGACAGGGTTTCTAGTGCTGGCTCTGTCAAAAGGTACACACATGAACTTGGGAAATACAATTGATTTTCTGAGCCAGTTTTCTGGTCAAGAGATTTGAAATGTTGAACATATTAATTCTAACATATTTTATGTATAAATATGATATGTTTATCATGTAATTATATAATTATAATTTTAATATATAACTATGGCACTTATTTCATAAAACCAATAGTATAAAAGTAAACATATGGGGAACTCAGAAATTTTAGGGCCTGACTTTTATAATTTTTTTCTAAATGCAAAGGTAATGCAGTTTGTTATAAAAATATTTACTGAATATAAAATGTGAAAATATTTCTCATTCTCCATCTTTACTTTATAAATATAAATATTATTAATTATAGTTTCTGCTATAGCCTTTGTGAACCATCTCTTTAGATGACACACACAGAAAAAAATACTGTAAGAAAATTCAAAAGACAATTTCTTTCCAGCAATTTGGAACTTTTTAAAAGCTATAGATCATCTACCGCAAAGATTTATGATTTATTGTGTTTTGTGGTAAACATTTGATAGTAAATTATACATTTTTTTGGTAAGCTCCCTGTCACCAAATTTCTTCATAAATGTGCATAGTATAGAATATTAAACATTTAAATAACTATCTTTAATTTTTCAAGATTACTGCAAGTATAATATATGCAAAGTATATTCAATCGGTAGATGAGAGCAATGCAAGGTAAATGTGGCCCTGGATGACTACCTTGATGCATCAAAAATAGTGGCAGCTGAAAGCTGTCAGCTAAATTTGCTTTCTGCCGAAGGTTCTTTTTAGGGGAATTCTGAGCACGGAACGTTTATGGTTGCTTCATCCTAGGGGAATCCTTTCAGCAATATAGTGATTGGCAACATTCTGAATTGAGAATATAAACATATTTATTAACATTAACATGTAAGTTGTAAATAGTTCCTTTAAATTTCTATTTTAAGTATTTGAGTAATTTAAAACCATAATAAAGACATGACACAAAAGTTGCAAAGAACATTTAAATATTGCCAACAATCTCCAATTTCATCTCAGGCAGAGAGCACCTTTTTCTCTCTGCCCAGCTACTTGTTCTTCTTCAGAGACTATTCTAAGTTCTATATTTCCTTGAGTCTTCATCTGGCTACTCCATTTACTTTGAAAACACACTTTCCCAGCCCTTGCACACTGACATAACCCCTCAGGGTTGTATCACGCTCTCCTTCTTTGAGTTAGCTTTCATTATGCAAAAAGTTACTACAAATGAAAAACAAAGTCAAATTCTTATACAATTCAAACATAAATATGAATGCAATAATGGAAAATGTTTTACTGAAACCAATTACATAAGCACTTTGCAAGGGAATATTCTCGCTGCAGTTTCCTTTCATCACTATTTTATAGTGAGTCCTGTGTTGCTCTGATTCCTCCCACCCCTGACTTTGCTCTATTTGATTTTTTGTGAAACTTTCATTTGCAGTGTTGTGTTATTGTTTGGCTTTAATCCATCATGTATACCACTCATCTCAGGTCTTTACTTTAGAACCTGTGGTTATTAAAGAATATTGATAAATTCCAATTTGATTAAAAATGAAATTATTAACACAAACATCAACATCTATCATAAGGTCACTAACTGAATGATCTAGATTATATTTACATATTTTAATATTATCATTAATATTAAATAGATACAATGATTATAAATATACAAATAAAAATCTATAGCTATCTAATCATAGTAATACCATTACCTTACCTACTTCCCTCATGTTTGGCCTCTGTTACCTCAACAGTAGTAGCCCCGTCATCTCTTTGGAGAATTTTTTGCCTGCATAGAGTAGGCAACATGTGCATGGTATCTTTTTTACCAAAGTGTTAACAAAACCTATACATTTAAATGTTTCAAATTCCTAAAAGTCATAAAATCCTAAGCTTTATCCTGATTCTGTAACTTATTTGTATTGCATTATTATTATTTGAAAAGTTTAGAGATTATAGCCATTTAATGATAAAATAACAATCTTTAAAATTATCTATTTCTGCCATCTTGTTCTGCCACTGAGAAAGGTACGATGATACGCCTTTGAAGAGCCACAAAGTTAACCATTGGCAAAGGAGAGGCCAATGTCCCTGTCTCCTATTACTCTTTTATCATACATGTGAGCCACAATGTGCAGTGAAATAATTCGAGGGAAGTAACAAACTTTTTATATTATTTCAGATTTTTTTTTGAAACAGGTTCTCACTCTGTTAGTCCAGTTTGGAGTGCAGTGGTATCATCACTGCTCACTGCAGCCTCAGTCTCCTGGGCTCAAGCAATCCTCCTGCCTCAGCTTCCCGAAGTGCTGGGGTTATAGGCATGAGCCACTGTGCCCAGAAAACTTCAGATTTTAAAATTTTTATAAAGGCCCTTTGTGGTCAAAAATGTGATGCCATTTGAGTTAATCTATTCACATTTTCTTAGTGCTTCCATTGTGATAAGAACTGCTGAGACAATACATGTCATTTAGATTCAAAACTCATTTTTAAATATTGTACTTTATACTTGGTTTTAAGATCATAATTAACGTACCCAAAAGGACTGGCATGTATAAGACACATTTTTTTCTCGATTTTTATCACACTTGTGTTTGGTAGAAGTGAGAGGAAAATCATGATTAAGTTACTTGAAATCTAGAATATAAATACATAGATGATTGCAAAAATAAATTAAAAAGGAGGATACTTAAGAATGTTTTTTGCCCTGCCAAACTCCAGATATGTACTTTTATGTAAAATATAACACCTTCAGGTTATTGCTTAACTGATAACATTGACAGGCTGTTTTTTAATATCATAAAAAAATCACATATCTGAAACAATTGAACAGTAAATAATTTATGCAAAGTTGTATTTTACTCACTCATAACATATTAATCTAGTTTCTAGAAAACTTCATGTAACTGATAAAAACTTACTGTGCAGATTATATTTGTTATGTAATATGAATCAAGAATATCCATTTTCCCCCTCCTGTCTCTGTTTTTTTCTATAACAAGGTCAACTGTAGAAGAACAGTAAGCTGCTAGTGTGCCTGCCAAGTTTTAATTGAAATGTTGTGATAAATTTCACTGCCAGGTCAGATGTTATTTTCTGGTTAAGGAGGGTCAAGTTGGTCTCTTAAAGAACCACTTTTGATTTTTATAGTGTCCAGTGATTTGTTCCTGGAAGTTGATTTACCGCAGAGTTGACCTCTGTCCTCTCAGTTGCCCTTTGCCAGCATTGTCAAGTCTCCAGTTCACCTATGGCCACTGGCAGAAAAAAGTATTTTATTAAACGAGGCTTCCCATTTTATTAGTGTGAAAATAGGCCTTTCCTAATCGATAGGACAGGAAGCATTCACTTTATTGCTTTAGACTAGAGACGAAAGGTCATTTAACACAAATAGAATGAGACACATAACAAAAACAGCAGTAAATATTTGATAAGTCAGCATAAATAACTTGGTTAGTGTAAAAAATGCCTGCCCTCTTCAATATATGTATTAAGCTAATAAAAAATATTTAAAATTGTTGAAATTTAGAACAACTATATTTTAGATGATAATCTTTAAAAATAGTTAATATTAAATCACAATTTTGGTTTGATTTTTGAATACATCAATCCCAAGTTCCTGCTTAGGATTTAAATAATACCAACACTTATAAAGAAAGTAGCTTCTATTCTACAATTTCCAAGTTCTTTATTATTATAAATACTATAAAACTTTCTTAAGGAGACAGTGTATTTTGGAGAACATGAGTAAACTGTATAGTGAGAGAAACAAAGACGAAAATGGCAATAGCTTTGCATTCACTGATGAAAATACTGTGGAGGTGACATTAGAAAGTAAGGAATATGCCTTCATAATCTATGTCTTGGTGAAGTATTGCTCAAGGTTGGTGGGCTGGCTGTAATCACTCAGCGTCATCTACCTCAATTTTACAGACTGGCTTTGCAAGACCTACAAGGTTCCATTGTTCTATTCCAAACATACAACTTAAGCATCTTGGCACCTTAGTGACATTTTCAACTTTTCATTAACACTTGAAAATTCACTTATATTACCTGAATAACACCTTTACTTTTACCATTTTAAGACAAGTTATTTAGGTCCTCTGTTTAACATATAAATGTATATAAATACTAATATAATGACCATTTTAATCAAAATTTACAATGTATTAATAATATTATTTGGCACATGTTTTATTGTCATATCATGTATGCGTACACACTGTAGCAAAAAGTTTCTATGGTAGAAAATACATAGAAAAGCCCCTTTTTGAATAGTGGATAGAAGTTACTGCTAAGAGATGTACAAATTTTAAACAACTTACTTAAAGCTTGTGAGTGTTCTTAAGCAAGTGATGATGGCAACTTCAGAATACAAACCTTTTAGAACTTGAACTTGAGTTATTACTTCTGAATTTAGAATTACATGAGCTAACATACACAAAAATATAAAGAACAATCTGTGTGTTGTTATTTTTATGATTTCTTGGTGGATTTTATTCAGGATGCTTACTTACTAAGCTAAATGTAATGGTTCTTTCATTATCCTAGAACTGCAGTGTGTGCACTTCAATGCTCTTGTTATTTATGTAAATTATTGGCAGTCATAAAAAGCTCAGAAAAGTTTATTATTCAACAGTATAGTAGTGAATAGAGTGCTGTGTCAGACTAATTCATCATGAAAGGTAAGCAAGAAATTTGACTGTATAACAAAGGAGCAGAATTTTACAGCCACTGGCATATGGTTCTTCAGAAATAATCCATCTGTGAGGCTTCAAATATGCAAATTCAGTTTGATTAACTTCCATGAATTCCAAATTAAAAAATAATTATGCTGGCCTACATGAGAGGACACATAAGTAACAATAATAAATTTTTCAGTTTTCACCCACTAAGCATGATGTCATTACAAGCCTGAAGCATGTGGTGGGGAGCCCGTGGCAGTGAACAGGATGATCTTGGGCTTTATTCCCTTCTGAGAGTGGGCTGGGCTGGAGGCCTAGGGAAGTGGGAGTTGGGAGCTGATTTCACAAGAGCTCTTATGGACATAAAGAGTTACGGGCATGAGGAGTGTTCTAGGTCCAGATGACAAAGTGTGACAGAGAATTAAGGATGTATCCTTTTCTCCATGTCTGCTGGAAACCCACTACAAGAACAGGACGCTTGCATAGCCTTGAATGACAGACCCTTGAGATCTTATAATAGCAGTGGCAACAGAGAAGCCCTTTCAAGTTACTTTGCCAAGACTTTATATAAAATAGGGTGAGCCAAAGCAGGAGGGAAAGTACATGGGGAGTGTCATCTGGTAATTGTAGTGGGCATACTGGTGACATTGTCTTGTAAGTAAACATGAAGGTAAACTGCAAAGTCTCTCAGAAAAGTACGTGGAGGATTGAGAGCATGCTACGTGGTGGCGTCCATGCACAGGTAGGGATTACTACTACTAATATTTACTATCACAAGTAGGTAAGGTCTCAAAAGCAGCTCAAAAATTCCTAAATAGCTGGTAATAAAAGCACATTATAGCACAGATTTCTTATGTTCCAAGCACCATTTTAATGGCTAGTGAGTTACTCATTTTTCCTAACAATCCTATAAAGTAGTTATATTTGTTCTCAGTGTAAGGTGAGGATGCTAAATCAGAGATATGATAAGTAACTAAGTAAATGGTGAAACTGTGAATCAAATTTAGGTAGTTCATGTTCTAAAGAGGTTAGACCTGTACATATCACTTTTTAGGTGAAGAACATGAGTTATGAATTTTAAGTCATCTTTCAAGGCACACAGAAATAGCAACCCACAAAGCATGGACTTGAATGTAGGTCATTCTGAAATCAAAATTCACTACGTTTAACCATCCCATTATCCTGTAAAGCACATGAGGAATGACTGAAGCAGTGAAGATTCTGGGCCTCAGAGCTTTTCAGTGTTCTTGCCTTAGCTGATAGGGTATCTACTGGTGGAGAATATGACTTGTTTACCTGCCCATACTTACCAAATCAACTATGATTCGGCCCACTCTGTGTTACTTAGTTGTCTTAAATAGCCAGTTGCCTCAAACATGACTAATTTATTCCAATTGGCTAGAAAACCACTATTTACTGAACGCCTAGTATGCCTTAGGCACTATGTTAAATGAACGTATACATTACATCTGTGACTCCTCACACCAATGCTGAGAGAAACATATGATTAACTTTGTTTTACATATGAAGAAACTGATTCTAGAAATCTAACTCACCTAAGGCCATGCCCCAGGTGACAAGAAGCTAACCAGATCTATCTGATGGTGCCATTAATGCTACATCACTCTCCCAAAGACACCCAAATCCACTTGATTAACTCCATGTCCTGCAATTGTATGGACATAGGATTCTATGACACAATCTCATCTGAGCTGGACATAATCGTGTCTGCCACTCCACTCCATTTAACTACTTTTCTTTGTTGATTTTCATTCGTAATCAATGAAAATTATAATGACAAAATATAAAAACAAAATGAAAATACATATATGCATATCATATATGAAATATCAATATCAATGTATAAATAACATTCTTATTAAAATATTTCTTGTGTGCTGTTATATTCTAAGGTAGGTCACAAAAGCCAATGATTATTTTGAGAAATATATTTCATATTTTATTTAGTTCATATTTATTTAAGAAGGGACCTAAACAATGTACTTCCATACTTTTCACCTGCTTTCATGTACTTTGTCCTCTGGCTTATCAATTAATAAATTTCCATTTGAGAGCATGTCTTTTTCTCTTCTATTTGATGTTTAGCAGATGCCACCTGTTTCTAGAGGACAGGTTGTTTGTTGTTAGTAGAACACAATAGTGAGTACAGAGCGTATAAACACAGTTGTTGGAGTATAATTACTTGAGCTCTTTATGGAGGTGGATCATCTCACAGTACAATGCTCAACAGGACAAAGTAAGGCCAACTGTCTTTTACAGCATCAGCTGCCACACTGAGTTTGGTGTTTTGCCACGACACCAAGTCTTTTTTGTTTATCAGGTAATTAACAGTAATGATGTCTTGCTGCTTGGCTTTGTTTCAGAACCAAAGCTCCTTCTTTGCAGATTTGGGTAGACTCTTAGGCTCAGGCCCATGGCCTGACTGTCATAAGCACCAGCAGGCAATTCTAGGTTTAATTACTTCCCTGTTTTGTTCTTTACATTGGGCAATAAACATCCAGTCTAAAGGCAATTTGTAGGAGAGAGGGGAGAGGAAAGGGAGGGGGTGACTCCTCTCACAGCAATGCATCCGTCAAATAAACTAACTTGAAAACTGTTTTGACCTTGAGTTCTTAAACATTACTGTAATTCCCCATCTTATAAGGAAAAGCATTTTAAAGAAAGTTATTGAAATAAAACACAACCCTACAGATAGGCAGTCTATTTATGAAATATGAGGGAATTCAATTACCCATGAATGGATGAATGGCTTTTTTTTCCTCTCTTTGTCTGGTCATCATTGTTACTGTGGATTTCTTTAACAAAAGATATCAAAATAAACAGAAATGTCTCCGATGAACTGTGAGCCTACAGTTAAGTGGTATATGTATGGGAGAGTGCCTCTCTTGGATGTATTTAGTATAAGTATTATTTTTTTTAATGGTACATTATTGAATTTTTAGCAAAGTCACACTAAAAAAAGGAAATTACTACATAAGAATGAGCAAAGCTCTAGAAAAATACAACATGTAGATATTAATTTTTTCTTACACAAAGCAGGAACACATTTCATTAGAAGAAATATTAAATTTTAGATAATTTTGGTTAAATGTTGCTGATTATAGATAAATTTGTATGGAAATGATATACATTTGTTTTAGTACTTATAATTTTTGAATCTCATCGAGTACTGATTTATAGCTTTTGTGTTATGGAAATTGTTATTTTTAAATATTCTTTAATATGCAGTATTTGTAAGTAATTTTCAGTGCTTGTTAGTGATACTTGGCACATTTCAAATGCCAAGATCCTAAAATTGTTCATGTAATTGTATTAATTATATAATATTCTGACCCATATTATTTTTGCTAGATAGTGCTTTTGGATAAAATGATGGAATATTTAAAATGAAATTGTCTATTCTGTATTTACAAAGTATTTAATTATTCAACAAAGTATTCCATATTTTGATCTCTTTTCTGCTTAATAAAGTATCTGAGTTACAAATACCAAACCAAAATGCCCAATACGTAGCTCAAACAGCAATAGTAATTTGAAGTATGTATTGGACCTTTATGATAATAATTTTTCATTACAGTTGGAGAATTTAAACAAACCCTATGGAAGGTTTCATGTGTAAAGGATGATCGCGGAAAGTAAGGAAAAGAAAAGAATGGGTACAAAAAGGTGATTTTTATGTTTTCTAAAGAAATTTTGTGTTAAATATATTCAGTCTTGTGAAATTCCTCCAGCATGGTTTTTTGGAAATGTTCCCACTTCTTACAAACGTTCCTCAGATTTTTATGGATAGGATGTTCCATAGAGATGATGCATGGCGTTCTCTACAATATAAAAGCAAAGAAACTACTGCTTTCCTTGGCATTCAAGTAGTCTTTTCCATTTGTAAGTACATTTTGAAAAAATACATTTTACATGCTCTACTAATTTTATTCCACTTTTATATGTGGATTGAAAAGCAAATATTTAAAAACGTTAACAGCACTCAATGTTTTAAATACAAAATATCAGATTTTCACTGTATCTATAATTTACCAGGTTATAGTAAGACCACTGGGAACATTTATATTTAAAAAGGGTTTAAATTGTTTTTCCACTAAATTTGCTCATTACTGGTTTAGCATGTTTAAAATTGATTTTACTGAGAGAAGAAATGAATAGATTGATTGTTCAAGTGGAATAGTATAAGGAAATATATAGTATATAGTTGTAGTGATTTTGAGAATTCCCATAAAGGTAACGGGATATTGATAATCTACCAGAATTTGTCTACAGAACTCTTAAAATATAATGGTTCTCTTTCTCTTTTAATGTGAAAATTTTTCTAGCCTCAAAGTTCATAAAAGAACCAACAAGCCCTTCACACCATTTTTTCATGTTTGTCATGCATGTAACAAAGGACTCAGATTAAACTGGCACTTAATAAATTATAGCTATTTTATTATTAATATCACAATGCTTATTATGTATTATTAGTTTCTTTGCGGAAAAAGAACCATGATAATAATTATCATTGAAACTATATTTCCAACTGGATAAAATAGTTTACATCTAAGAAGAATAGTTGTGACTTTTACCTCTTGGAAATAGCATCTACATCATTGTGGGTCTGAATGAAGATTGGAAAGAGAAAAATGTAACTGTCCTTTTCCTAGGATATATCAACTATTATGTCAATTGACATGATTCGAGCAGAGTTTTTTTTTCACTCTAAAGCACAAAACAATACTAGAAATGGTAAAAGATGTGATAAGTTTTAAACTAAGAACTTATAATACACTCTGTAAATGCAAGAAAGGGGTCCCTAAACTCACTTCTACCTTAAGCCACTTTTTCTGAGCAACAAAATGTCTTGGCAATTAAATAATTCATTGAAACAATAACTGCAGTCTAGTCAGATGATATTGCTTTGTTTAACCCAATTTTGCAGGATGAAACTGTTTAGATGTGGACTTAGTGACTTCATTTGAACCTTTGTAGGCACGTGCTTTGTTGAATTGGACCATAAGAGGAGATTCATACGCACCAAAGCCCATATTCACACTCTTATTTCAAAACTTTTTAACTGGAATTTAATCTTAAACTTGAATAGAAATATGAGAAAATTCACATGTGGTCAAGGTTTTAGGTGAACATAAAAGTACCTAACTTGATGAAGACTGTACAAATTCTTCATAATCAGCAAATATTAAGCAGAAAATTTGAGCACTGTTTTGGGTATTTTTTGTTTTTGTTTTTGCATTTCAACACCAAATTCCTTTTACATTTTTTTCACAAATCATGGAAAGAAGAGGAAGCAATAGTAATGATGGCGATGATCCATTTTGACCATCTTATTATTTTCACCTTATTCATCTGGGAGCTACAGTGCAGTCTTAACCGTCCCATAAATACTGATCTAGCAAAAGAAAACAG
Source organism: Colobus angolensis palliatus (assembly GCF_000951035.1). NCBI lineage: Eukaryota > Metazoa > Chordata > Mammalia > Primates > Cercopithecidae > Colobus > Colobus angolensis. Next base: position 1,939,732 of record NW_012114933.1, on the reverse strand, counting down.
ACTGTATTTTCCCTCGACTCTCTGCATTGATATATTGAAATAGCAGGGAAGAAGAAAAAAGGCCCATAATGCTTCATTAGTTAATTGTGCAGAGTACAGCTCTTTAGGGGTAAACAAGTGAAGGACATTTGCTGAATGGCCCATCCTCGTCACGCATATTATGGCCTAATGATGCTAGTAATGGTAGGAGGCTCCTGGAGAGTCATCTGTCAAATTAGCACATTGAATTATTTATTGACTCAGGATAAAATTGTTGAAAGGTAGCAGCTGAGACATGGTTTTTATAAATCTAAAATTCAGAAAAAAATACTAAAAAACTCATACAGCTGCTTTGAGGGTACATTCGTTTTTTAACACTTGCATTTATGAACACAATAGTCTTTACTGAGTAAACAGACTGAGCTTATTTCTACTGTTAAATCTGATTTTTTTGTGTGTTTATGTGTGTGTAAGAAGTCCTGTGTATTTTATGTCATTAGTGTTATTGTAATAACCTAAAATTCAAATTAATTGTTAAGTTTTCATAACTCATTTCATCTATATCACCAATGATAACCATAAGACAAAATGTCAATTTTTACTAGGCTTTGTGCCCAGAAACTAACATGGAGAGTATTGTTCTTGACTTCCACTTCTCAACTGTTCATGTTTTTGTTCTAGCATAGTGTTATCTAAGATAGAAAATCTGCCTTCCTGGGACTTACGGAAAAAGGCAAACCCATGCTAAACTCTAAAAACAAAACAAAACAAAAAAACACAAAAGAGTAAATATGATAAGAAACATAAACTCAGAGGAATCTAAACATTAAAAAGTCTAATATAGTCAAGGTCTTTCAATATATATTAATTATTTGTTCAGTATTTACTTAGTGGATACGGGCAGAAAATGTTTTTTCTATTCATAAATATTACATACAGAAATAAATTTGCTTATCAATTTCTTCCACTGGCCAATGAAGAGTCACTGTTCTGAAATAAATTAAAAAAAAAAAAAAAAACAGTTAACCAATTCTATGTGGTCCTTATTGCCTTTTTATTTATTTTTTTATTTATTTTAATCCCTGCTCTAAATAGATAACTAACTTGGGAAGACTTAACATCTCTATTATAAAATAGATCGCTAATTTCAAATAAGCAGAGATACACTATGTATTATTTGGCCTCAAAGGAGCAATGTAATGAATTTCTTAATAACATTAAATTTAAATCACTATGAGTAATTGAGAATGTATATGTGTGTGTATATGTATCCATTTAGTCAGAAAAAATTCTAGTTAATTCTAGTAATGTTCTGAGTGGTAGAAGAAACTGGCATCTGGCAACTTCTGGGTGGCTGACCTGCTACTGGGGAAGTGATCATAGAGAAAATAGCATCAAATCAGGGTATTGAAATATGAATGAGCTTTCAATACACAGGGAGAAAGATATAACCAGTTATCTTGGAGAAAAAACAGGTTGGAACAGGATATTGAAAAGATATAAAGAAAATTAATCTAAAAACCAAGTTGTATAAGATCATGGAAGGTCTTGACATGTTAAGAAGCATATAATTTATTTTAAGGATAGAAATTCAAACAGATATAGAGAAATAGATTCATCAGAAGAATCTTTAGGAAAAGTTTAAAAAATGTTGGATAAATTCTAAAATAATATATACATTCTAGTTTTCATCATTATCGCCACCATAAATATACCACATGGGAAAGGTGAAAAGAGAGAAAGAGGAAAAGTAGAAGTACTAAATTAAGTGGCCACTGTCTTGGGAGAATGGTGATGCTAATTATCAAGTAAAAGAATCAGGGAGAAAGGGTCAAGTTTAATAATGAAAATAACAAAATTTCATTATTGACATTCGGATTTGAAGATTTTGGTGAAGTATTTAAACTGAAATGTCCAGAAAGTTGTTGAAAAGTCAAAGTGTAGCTCAAAGATAGGTGTGTTAAAAATTTACAGCTGATAAATGGAAATTACTTTCACGTGGATAGAAAGTCATGCGACTAGGTAAATTGGTTATTTGGTGTGGTTTGGTCAACGCAAATGTTGTCTGCCTGCATATTTTACTCTCTTTTGATAGTATGGGCATCATGTTGAACAATTACTGTTTTTATTACCCCATCAATTTTCTCATCAAGATCTGATTTTTCTTATCGCTATTGACATTTTAATTCTTTTCATCTCAGCTCTTCTTTCCGAAGTTTTATTGTATTGACCTTTCTTTTCATCTTTATTAATTTTGTATTTTTCTTTTAAACTTGTTATTGAAATGAGAAATGTTTACTCTATCTTTCAAGAGCTTCCGTGTTTCATAGATACTCTTTAACTTAATAGAAGTAAAAGTATGGGGAAACTGTTATTCCCAGCTTGAAGCAGTTGAAGCAGACCTGCTGATGACCCAGGTCTATGCAATTCCGAAGTTTTGATTTTGCTCTTTTGTTCTTTCTATATCACATTGCCTCCTCCATAGACACTATCTCAGCTTTTTACCTCAATTTCTAATAGCTATCCTTAATCCCTTACTACTATCTCATTTTCTCTTATCAGTCACCTCTCTTATTGTGGATCTCCTCCTCCAGTTGGTACTCTTCCTCATGCTGCTGGTCTGTGTCTTTAAATCCTCTTCTCATATTTCCTTATGTTCATCTGCTCAAACCATTAAGTTTTATCAACCCAATAACATTCACAACAATTTTACCTTTAAAATTGATGATGGAGTGGTCTCAAACCCACCCTTCCTTCAATACCCAAAAGATGGCATTGACATCCCTTGCTATGTTACAAAAGTCCACACTGTGACAACGGAATGGAAAGTATAATTTTGACTGTAAGTCATTTGCTTAGACAAATCACCAACAGTTTTGCTGATTATATGAATACGTTTTAAATTGTAGTATTATTTTTCTTGTTCACAAACTTGTAATATGTGGTCAAAAATATATTTCAAAGGTGAACGTTTTTTAGACAGTAGAAGTGCTCTAAGCAGTCAAATTTTTTAAATATCATGCTTTTTTGTTTGTTTGTTTAGAATGGTTATCTATTAGGTAATAGCTGGGTTTGACTGAAGCAGGATATCAACTGATGCCTACCTGGCAATTAAGAAAACCAGAATTTCATCTATCATTCTCCCAAAGCACTGTAGGACTGATACCTGGAACAGGGAGTAGTAGCAGCTGACTGTTGGAGCAGGTTATATTGAGCTTACTTTGGAGGAAAAATACACTAATTTCATACCTAGGAGTTTGTGTTGAAATAAATGTGGGAAGGTATGTTATTTTAAAGGAGCCATATTTACATCGACCACAAAACCTGAGGGAATGGTGCTGGTGTTCCAGTAGGTGGCAATCTTCCCCCAGAATATGCAGCTAACCAAGGTCCTAGGGCAGGTTTGGGATGTGCTGCTTGCCTAAATTAACACCAAGAATTCTGTCTCTAAAAGTTCAAAACTTCAACAAACAAACCTCTTTGTATATTAGAACACTTTCCACACTCTTAGTAGACTAAATCTTAGTGGCTTTACCTTGCATCACCAAACTAAATCAGGCATTCTTTGGGCCTTATCTTTTCTGCTCATGAGTTATGTATGTACAGCCATATCAGTATACCATCTCCACCATCCTTCTCAAATTATTCATGTATATTAGAAACTGCTCTTTGCCAGACATCAATTCATAACACTATGAAGACAGTTAATGAGAACCTGTAACATGTCATCACCCTTGCAATATGTTTAAGGCAGAAAATTTAAATAATTCTGTGGACTACATGTGACTCTCCACTATATTTATCTCACCAATTAAGGAATTGGAAGTTGAAGGTTTTGTAAAGCCTTTTGCAAAATAACAAGTGTTTCTCAGTGCGAAGTTTGAAAAATAGATTTTATGGGGAAATGCAAAGCAATCAGAATGCCTTATCTGTGGAGAGAAAGTTTATAGGAATATTTGCTATGCTGTGATACTAGATTTTTGTAGTAAAATCTTCTAGTGATGTGTAATATAATGATTACTGCTGTCATTTGGGGATTTTAATGCCATTCTTCCAAACAATCACAGCATAGACTAGGTGCAATCTTTAGTCTTCTCATGTTTTTTTTGTTTGTTTGTTTTCTTTTTAAATAAATCTATTATTTTATTTTAAGTAATCATTTTCTCATTTGGCATATAGTCTCATAAATATGGGCTAATATGGTAGCATTACTACTGTTCAGTAATATTTGGTCCTTCTTAACTTCTGAGTAAAAGAGAAATGTGTGCTTCTCTGTTCCCTTGATGTCATATGTGTGTGTGACTTACTTTAGCAAAGAAACGAGTGTGGGAGTGATCTATGTCACTCCCAAGCAGAAACATGGAATTGTCAAAATGATAGTGTCCACGCTGTGGCTTCTTCATCAGCCTCAATCATTTGGTGAAGTCACAGTGGAAGAAAATCCCTAGTTTACCAGAACATATATGTAGCATGGTCCAAAAAATAGATCTTTATTGTTTTAGGCCACTGAGATTTTGTATTTGTATGATAGCTTAATATAACTTAATCAATCCTAATGATATAAAAAGGAATTAAACTTAGTACTATAAAATAGATGATAAGTACTATTAAGTCATATATTCTGCTCAACTCTACTCTGTTAGGACAGTAAATAAATGTAATGCATGTATAGACAAAATATACTATGGAAGTATATACCTGGGCACTAAAATTATCTCAAACTAATAAAATGTTTTCCTAATATGGAGCCAGCAATTGCTCCTACATTCTCCTCCTCTAGGTGAAAGCTGGACTCCTCTATAATTGAGAATCTCCTAGTAAATCATTTTCTAGATTAATATTAGAAAATCAGAGGTTTAAGTGAAAGTGTAGACAAGTTAAACTTCAGGATTTACTTGGGTAAAAAATGATTATAATTGATATGTAGCTAATACATATGCTTTTCAGATCACTACCAAGCTGTATCTCAACTGCAAGACTTTTCAGATACTTCAACATTCGTTGTGACTTTCCAAGAATGAAAGATAACATTACTGGCAAAGTCAAAGGCCTAATAAATTCCAGGAAACATAATGTCACTCTGTCTTGTACTTAAACAAAAATATTTCCTTATTTAAAAACCAGTAGTGCATTTAACCATTATAGAGACAATTTCCTTCATAATCATTTCCTTTAAGAAGCATGGCCTCTGAAGGAATTACAAAAAATTTAGAAATGATTTTCTTACGTTTAAAATATATTTTCATGGTTATTTCTAAAGATCGTAACTCTTACTCACCTGCATTGTGGTCTGTTTCCTGATTAGAAGGGGTAAAAGAGAAGAGTTGGGTTTAGTACCACGCCATCCTAGGTACACTCTTGCTCTTTGTTGAGTATCTAAATCCCATCCTTCATTCACCAGGACATTAATCAAAGGTTTAAACCTACTTTGTTGGAGCATGGCTTCACAGGTCTCATTGATTTCTATATTTGGTTAACAGTTCATGGTCTAATTTACTCATTTACTCAACAATCCATTATTTCATTCCTAATAAAGACCAGGTTCTGTGTCATGCACCCAAGATACAAAGTTGAAAGTAACACGATCCCCATTCTGAAAAAGGTCATTATTTATCGGAGAATAAAAGTTATTTGAATGTACTATAAATGTCAAAAATAAGATATTTTCAAATACCTTGAATACCAAAGCAATAGAGCGATTAATGACATACCAGGAAATATAAGCAGAATGATCAGGAGCACATTGTCAAAGTTTATGTCCTATTTGGAGAACTATGTGTGATCTGCTATATATAGTTCAAATGACCCAGGGACATTTGGAATCCAGGACTTAAAAAACAGTATTTATTTATGTAAAATAGTCAAATGCATACTTTGCTTAAGATGAGACGCTTTAAGCATTTAAAGGTAGAAAATAAGGATATTTGAAACTCACCAAGTAATATGTCTTGTAAAATACTGACCTCAAATGGTCCAAATAAGAGGCAGATTTAAAAAGTAAGGTGGAAGGAAGGGGACATAGTGGAGATGAGGTAGAGAAATAAACATTTATTGATCACCTAAATTTTCTAGACATTTTGGTGGTAGTTTTCACATATCATCACATATCTTATTCACAGCCAGCCAGTCAAGTAGGCATTGCAATTCTTACTTCATGGACACTCTTAAAAGCTCTTGGACACAAAAATGAAAAAAAAAATTATTTTTCTTAAACTATGAATAAAGTTCTTTTTCATAAATTTTATACTAGTTAAATAATCTCCTTTTTTACTTATGATTCTTACACAGTGATAATCTGATGTAACTAGGGTATTGAACAATTTCAATGAAAAAAAGTTAGCACTATATATTTTCATAGAAATGATGAAAAATACATGTATCTCGTATTTATGTTTCATTTAGTTAACCATATCTAAGAAATCCTCTAGCCTTAAATCAATCTAAACAAACTTTTAAGGGCAGAAATAGCAGTTACCTTTTTAGAAGTGGAAATGTGTGACACCTTTCATAACCCATCATAAGGGTCACAACTGACACTCCTATGACAAAAGACTACTAAGAGAAGAGTGTAACAAATGTATTTATTCAAAGTTTTACATGACATGGGAGGCTTCAGAAAGGAAAGACCAAAAGACTCAAAGAAAAACTGCCCTTTGTTATGCTTAAGTTCAATGAAAAATGGATGGTCATATAGAAATGTGATTGGACAAAAGGAAATAATCGAATGGTAATAGACTGAGGGGGGAACCAGGAAAGGCCTGGCTATTCAGATTCTTCTTGGCCTCTCTGTGTAGCATTCCTTCCCCCCACATATGGTATGGAGCAAGGGTCTTCTGGAACAAGGGTCTTCAAGGGAGAAGAAAGAAGGAAGGGAGTGACCTTTCTAGGTTTTATGTATTGCTTTTAGGAAAAAGACTTCTAGTTTCTATGATCCCCCTAAGGGAAGAGGAATTCTGGTTTCCATGACTCTCTTCAATTGGGAAAGAGAGACAGGAGACAAGAGGGCAGGAGAAGGTCAGAGAGAACTTGCTTCTGAGGCCTTCTAATCTCCTTTAGTTCAAAGTACTCAGCATGCCAAGACAACATACTTTGGGGTGTCATGTTCTGAACCCCACCACCTTCTTAGACATACTCCTTAACCCAAGATATATTTTTTCATAAAAATCACTCAACTCTATGTTTTAATACATTCTTTTTTTTTTTTTCTGGCTAATATGTCTTGTTATCACAGTCATTGAAGCAGAAGAAATTAATGTTACCTATCTTACATGTTTTGATCCAATGTAAAAATGGTTCCCTAATAAATATCTACCATCAAACTTCCGTTCAAGTTTTAGATATAAACCTTTAGATATAAACACATAGATATAAACCTTTCAGATATCAGACTAAGACTTTTAAGCTCTCAGGCTTTTAGACTTTAAAATTGGTAGATTGAAAACTTCTCCTCCATGTCTTATTCCCATTTTCTTCTGTTCTCATTCACTGACTCCAATTCCAACCTGAAGCATGAACACCTCCTGTGTGTAGGCAACACATTCCTCATAGTCACGTAAACTTTGGCCATGGATATCAATCCTCGTTTCACTGAGACGTCTTACCTTTGGTTAATACATCACTAAAGCTGTCTTACCACAACTTGCACACACTGAACAAAATCTCATGATATGTATGAATATAAAGTAATACCACTGGCTGACAGAACAGCCTACAGAAGAGGTAGTATCAAATGGTGGTTATGACTATTGACTGCCTCCACCATAAAATATGGCTTTATAGCAAAGCTGATAATAGAATTCAATAGTTCAATTGGAGTAGCACCCTCCATACATAATCCATATGCTGCCAAAGCAGTCCAACTCAGGTGGGAAGAGGTAGCTATTTCTCAAGTGTTGCCTCTATGACAGTGAACACCCTAAACAGTCAATGAGCTCCTGGAGTCCAGATTCAGCCTCTATCTAGCTTCAGAGAAGATGCAACAAGATATTCCACCTCAGGAACAGGTACTTATAACCCTTAAAATTAAAACAAACAAACAAACAACAACAACACACAAAAAACCCAGCCCTTAAAGATCTGTTTGAGATTGCTGGAAGGTTTTGCTTGCACCAGTAAATGTTTTTGCAGGTGATACATAGGTGTTTGCGGTACCTAATGAATCACTGGAGAATGATGTCAGCCCATTTTGTGTGCAGACATATGAAAAGAGAACAAAGGAGATTCATACAGACATTAAAATCATGCAATAAAAATACAAATTAAAAACTTGATAATTAAATAATTCCCCGATTTATTCTTTCACTGTAAATTTAACACTAATAATGATTACACAAACTCTCTCCCTTCAAATCAAAAAATAAACAGCAACCAAAAGATAATTTTATAATACATGACATCCAAATATCTAAATCAGTTATTGATAATAAGTACAAATTTGAAGACTTCATTCAAATAAATTGAAAACAATTCAAGGAAATGATCAAACACAAGAATCTGTGGCCTTGGGGGGCACTGCAAGCCCTAAAACAGGTTTCATAATATTGCTCTAAGAGATCTTGATTTCATGTGCTATACCATGTATTCCTCTGCATTACGCAACTCTGCAAAACCAAATAACAAACTCTGGTGGAAAATAAATGCATAAACTGATTTATTTGTGTAAGAAGGAAAATGTAAAAAAAGTAAAAATTGCTGATCTTAGAACATTTAATCACCATTTACATTTTTAAAAATAAACATTATCAATTGCATAAAATTAAGAATTTCTAATCACCAATATGCTGCAATGGCAAATTTAATTTCTACTTATTTTTAATAATCAAAAATATACAGTTAAACTATTCACTAGGGTTTATAGAATGGGTGTGTCTATAACCCCATTTTAGTAATCAGCTACATTAGCCCAATGTACTATAAGAGTGTAAAGAGGACAGTGCGATTATACTGTAATAGGCAATTCTCAGCATGTTTTCAACAAATGTATTTTGAGTCCTTATTAAATATCAGCTTCAATGGGACCTAATTAACATGGACTAGTCCTCACTGGAAGCAGAGAATTATAGTTCAAATAGATATGAAATAAGTTTGATAAAGCTTATATTTGAGATAATAAACTGGCAGTCCACAGGCTACAATGGAGACTACAGATATTCGGCAGGGAGGAGGGGCCTATAAGGTTTTCAAACATTTGACTGAAATTTGAATAATGAATGATTTCACATGCTAATCTGACTTTCTGGCTTCTTTTGAAATACCGTAAGATGATTACAAATAGGTGGATCTGAATAGCAGGCCATGTGCTTTCCAGTTTTCCAGTCTCTACTTCTTACCAACAATGAGCTGACTTCATTCCTTTATATCACAGGCCTGGCCCCCTGAGACACTAGAGTTTTAGTTCCTTGTCTTACATAGATTCTTTCATAAAAGATGGAATGAGTTACGCACCAAATATGTGTGGTCTTCCTCTCAGGCATCTACTTCTGAAGGAATTTTTCTATCTCTCCTCCTATCCCAATTCTTGTTCAAATATTCCCTAGATAAGAAGCAATATATCTGTTAACAACATATTCAAAAGTCTTCCTGTGTTATTTTATAACTAAAATGAATTAAAAGTATTATCTAGGAATTAGTTTAATATATGTTAGAAACAAAATTCAAAATAATCTAATCTAAAAGTTTCAAGAATTCAAACTGATTTATTTATCTCTTTCATTTTTCTGGGCAATCTCCCCCAAGAATATGCAGCTAACCAAGGTCCTAGTGCAGGTTTGGGATGCACTAGGCTTGCCTAAATTAACATCAAAGATTTTGTCTCTAAAAGTTCAAAACTTCAACAAAATAAAAAAGTGATTATTTTTATCTCCATAAATCTTTTGGTGTAAAGATTTAATAATTAGTTAAGAGTTGGATCAGGTTAAATTGTTTGCTGTATTGTCTAAAAATTTATCACTGCTGTCTTTTTCCTGCTTGTGCCCAGAGCTGATCCCAGAAGCAGAGGCTGCAACTTAAATCCTACAATATCAGTGGCAGTGGCAAGGTTGCAATTTCTCCTGAAATGCCCATTAATAACCTTATTTTACACCTAAACCTTTACAAACATACCTTCATGTGTAACATTTACCAAAAGCACAGATTTTTTTTTTTGTGCCAAAAGTTAAATGCATAGTAAGTTGTTAGAGTGACCTGTGATCAACAATAGAGAGAGACAGCAAGAAAGACTCAGAGAGTGGACTTTGTTCTGGACATAAAGCTAATAGAGAAACTTTAAAAAACATATGTATTTGTCATTATACAGACAAGTCTAGTCAGATGAGTAGGTAGAGCTATATATAAGCAAAGTATTGCAATACAGATTTACTTGCTCAACAAAAAGGAAAAAAAGTAGCCAGGTGCGGTGGCTCATGCCTATAATCCCAGGACTTTGGGAGGCCAAGATGGGCTGATCACTTGAGTCCTGGAGGTCAATATAGAAATTTTCTAGGTATAGTGGCACACACCTGTAGTCCTAGCTACTTGGGAAGCTGAGGTGGAAGGATCACTTCAGCCTAGGAGGTCAAGGCTGCAGTGAGCCACGATCATGCTACTGCACTCCAGCTTGGGTGACACAGTGAGACTTTGTCTCTAAGAAAAAGAAAAAGAAAGAAAAGAAAAGGAATAAGAAAAAGAACACAAGAAAGAAAGAAAAAAGCAAATGACAATGACCAATGACCAACAAAAAAAACCAAAAAACTGAATATTAGAACAAGTGAACAGGGTGTTGCACATCTGTGACAACAAAGAATAGTGAGATTAACAACTGAAGGGAAAATTAGTTATACAGTCCAGGCTGATAAGTTTTTAATAAATGGAAGGAACAGCCAAATGGGATACTCAAAAAGCAATAGGAACATCAGGTATTCAGATCACAGACACCACAATACAGAGATTCACAAAAGGTAGAGTTGAGTCCAAGGAAGCTGTGTAAGCAAAAGGGATTGTTGGATTTGAACACTATTTGGTATGCGTTTTATTCAATCTAACTAAATAGCAAAGTTACCACAACATCTGCCTATGTTCCTCTTCTTAACTTCTAGGTCAGTACAATGGATTTACTCCTGTGGAGCTCAAACAGCAACTTCCATTTGAAATTCATGGTAGGTCCTCCAGATGCCAGAGCAAGGAAAGCGAAGAGTCTTCATTTTATCAGAGGGTAATGATTACAACAGGGACACTGAGTATTAGGTTAACAGGGCTTTTATAATCACTCACTGATGTCTATTACGAGTTTGGGACAGTTTCATGAGACACAAATGTCTGCTGTTTCAATACTAAAGGATATTTCTTCCCCATTTGGAAATGATGACTCCAATCTGTAGAAAATGGAATTACAGTCTTTTAGGAGAAGTGTGACAAGACACTTTTAATCTCAACAATTATTCCTGCAGGATAGAACTGTTCATCTGATTCTTCCCTAGGAGCCTAGGAATGGGCTTTATTGACCCAGAAAGTCTGAGTATCTGGAGGTAACCTGGGAATGAACTCTTTGAGTGGAGAATAGCATACAATAGGGAAGACTTGGGACATGGAACTTTTGCTCCCCCCACTTCAGGCTCACCTGTCACTGAAAGCACAAAAAGAAACATTGAATCTGTCACCATATGTCTCCAGTTTTTAAGATTTTACCAGTCGTATGTAGTTCTCTTTTGATACAGTGTAACCTTTTATCAGGAAAAATACTTACAGGAAAAACCTTTAAATTTAACATAAAATCTAATTTTCTTGCTCCTATTGAAGCTTGGAAGACTGGATCCTTATTAGAGTGCATTTCTACAAAGAGATAAACATTTTAAAAAATAAGTATGAATGGAATCCAGGATAAAATGCATCCATTTGTGCAGGAAAATAGCTTTTACTGAAGAAAATGGCACAAATTCATCATATGGAGAAAAATGTCATTTCAAAGCCTATTTCCAAGATCAAAATGCAGAACTTTTAATACACTATATTAGCTTTTTCATGCTCTAAATTCACAAATTTTTAAAGCCAAAGAGTTTTTAAAATCTTTTGAAAACATCAGCAAGTAATTATCCCTATTAATAGAGATTTGTCAAAACCAGTATAAAACTGGTCAGGAATGTCACCAAAACTGGGATCTTGAACATTGTTGTATACCATGGACCCTTCGTTGAACAATAGTTTCATCAATATATTTTAATTAATTTCTGTATATACCTTAGTACTAAATGCAAATTGCTAACTCTATGAAACAAGCTCTCGTGTCTGTCCTACTAGTTATTATCTCACTCATGTTGAATCCGATTCAACATGCCATGACATATAGCTAATAAAAGGGCATCTGTGACAAGTGACTAAGTACCAAAATCAACAATTTGCATAGTGAACAAGCTTTATATTGTGGTGACTCATGTAGCCTTGTACTAAACAATAGGATGAACACTCCCTTATGGCCTCTAGTAAGTACTAGACATGTGGCCTTAGAAAAAGAAATCCCCTCTCATCCCACTTTTTCCCAGTGGTGCTTTGTTAGATCACAGCAAGGGTCTGACTTCATGCCCTGGTCTCTGTCTGAGAGGAAGTCCAGCTCAATTCAATTTGCATCTCTCTGCCTTTTAGTAATGAAACAGCATCCTATTGAGCAGGCCCCATGATAATGCAGAGCAGATGGGCAGAGTTTTGTCTAATTAGATTGTGGGCAGCCTGTTTGCAATAGTAAATGTGCGTGTATTTGCCTATTTCACACTTATTTCAGTAACAACAGGTTAGTGGAGACAAGACAGAAATAAATATAGGTAGATATCCTCACTAAACAGATTTATAATACAAATCAATAATTTTAATTCAATTATTATTTGCTGTACTCTAATGAGTAGGCTGATTGCAGGCTTTTTAATTTTTATTATTTTTTAGATTGCAGGCCTTTCATTTTTATTTTATAAAATGTTTATATTTATCAATTATTTAGAAATTCATTATTTATAAAATGATAAATTATTTTATGCTTTTCTCCTTCCTTCCTTCCTTCCTTCCTTCCTTCCTTCCTTCCCTCTCCCCTTTCTTGCTTTTTCTTTCTTTTTGGTCCAAAGATTATTTGTAAGGTATTTGGATCTGCAACATTTATAGTTAATTTTAAAATCCAATTAAATTATCTATTTTTAAAAATCTAATACCAAAAGAGCTACCCTGTTCTTTCTACTTTTAGATTTCTCAAAAGACATGTGTGGATATTACAAAGTATACCTACAGACTTATATTTTATGCATCTATCCAACTGATACTTATCATCATCCCCACAGTCATCACTTTCAGTTTCCCTCTGGTGTACCCATTCACTGACCTGTCCGCTGAGAGAATCATCAAAGAATGAACATTCAGGTTGTGACAGTTTCAGGGATTTATAGTTTCAGAAACAGGATTTTCAAACTCCTGTTCTTGACCTTTTCTCATCAACCTTGCTGCTTTTTTATATTTCCTAAACTCTTTATGCACAAGCACACACACAAAGTCTGGAGACTCAGACTGAGAGATAATAGAAATAATGAGACAGAAACAAAGTTTATATTTGGGAGGTTGTAGTCTTATTCTTACTCCAATTACCTCCCCTGATTCAATGTCCCCTCAGGTACCCATGGCCTAAGGACTTTGTCCCTCCACCTTCTCAATCAATTACATCGTAATGTAAATTTAAATCATTATCTTAAAGGTAGAAAATTAAAGACTGCATCCTTGTATTGTATAACAAAAGTTCACACCTAAAACAATTTTATGCTTTAAAGGGTCATATGTAAAGGTTTTGAGAAGAGAATCTTCTGGATAAAATCTTACCACATAGTAATGACTTGATATGTCCATGAAGAAATGACACACAGATTCAAAAATACACATTGGAGAAGCCAGATGTTTAATTTGGATTATGGCTATTGAATCACAGGAGAAGATCTATTTCCTGAATACCTGAGGGCCTACAATACAAGTATGATCCTTCTGAGTTGCTTATCTGTGAATATTCTCAAAGCCACTGAGCTGACAACATTAACCAGATCCTGAATTTCAAATGCTCAGCTCACCTCTCCTCCCTGTGGGCTCTTTCAACAGAGAACCGTTAATAACTAGCTCAATTCTAACAACACCACCGAAAGAACAATCAGTAGCACAAAAATGTACAAGATTAGTTCAGGAATCCAAATATTCCTTAGGTAAATAAAAAAGATGAAGGGCTCTAAAGCAATTAAATTGCACTACTGACCCTGTTAAAACCTAAAGGAATCATTCCCATACTGCATCTTTGGATGCAGAGAAAAGTATAGACTAATTGCCTTTCTTTCATGAAGTTGAAGATGCAGAGCAGTCATGTTTCTGGAAATGTTCTATAGAGATCAAAGTAAAGTGCTATTTGCAACTCATTTTTAACATACACCAACATGAATTTATTGTCTGCCTCTCTTCCACCTGAGACCTCCTTCTCTTCCAGTCTTTCATATCTTCCCAAATGACACATCCATTTCATGTCACACAAACCAGAACCCTTCCAGTCTTCCTTGATAGCTTCCATTCCCTCTCACCTTCTCCCTCTATCACATCACTTCTTTCTGGTGATTTAACCTCTTAAACAGCTCCAAAATCTGTTTCTGTCTCTCCATGTCCTCAGCCAGCCCCAGAGGAGGTCCTCATCATCTCAGTCTCTCATCAGAAGACGGCAAGATTCTAGGCAGCCTTCTCACCCCTTCACTCTCAGATCCTACCACAAAATTAACCTTTCTAGAATGTAAATATAATCCTGTTATTCCCCAGCTCTACAACTTTCACTGCCCCCCACTGCCTATGGAACAAAATCTGAAGTTCATACTATCTTCAGCATCTTCCCTCATCTTCCTCTGCAATAGCTCCTTGGTACAGGGATCCCGGGATCCAAGGTCACCAAATTTTTCATCATGACTCAGAATACTCCCTACTTTTGGTTTCCTCATGGCTGCAAACACTGCTATGTGGCCTTTCAAATGGTTTTTGGAATTTCTGTCATGGTGAGCTCCTTTATTTATCGATTTATTTATTTTTTGAGACAGAGTCTCGCTCTGTTGCCCAGGCTGGAGTGCAATGGCGGGATCTCAGTTCACTGCAAGCTTCGCTCCCCGGGGTTCACACCATTCTCCTGCCTCAGCCTCCCGAGTAGCTGGGACTACAGGCACCTGCCACCACGCCTGGCTAATTTTTTGTATTTTTAGTAGAGATGGGGTTTCACCATGTTAGCCAGGATGGTCTCGATCTCCTGACCTCGTGATCCACCCGCCTCGGCCTCCCAAAGTGCTGGGATTACAGGCATGAGCCACTGTGCCCGGCCAGTGGTGTCTCCTTTCTAAAGTTTTCTTTCTTTGTTAACATTGTCACCATATTATTAGTCAGTCTAGCAGAGAATCATGCAGTTGTTTTGTGGAGGAACATTTTCTTCATGCCCCACATCTTTGCTGTCTCTCTTTTATCATCTTAAATATTCTTTCTGACATCCAAGGCTGTCCAGACTTCTGAATCAGCCACATTTAATGATTTCTTCAAACTTCCACTTAAATTCAACTTTCTTCTCCATTTTTACTGCCCCTGAGTTGATAAAAGGGCACTATTGCCTCTTGCTGGAATCACTCAATGGTCTGCCATATCAAATCATCCGCTGCAGATGCTGGAATTTCACTGGTACTTAGGCAGGGTCCACACCATTCATGTTCATCGAATAGCACACTGAGTTCTTTCCTTGATGTGTTAGATATTTTTAAACTTTTTTTTAATATCATTTTTCTGCTAAAATATAGTCATTGCCTTCTTTTGCCTGTCATGAAACCTACTTACCAAAAATACTTTCTCTGTTTCTATTTGCCTATCTATATTTTAATGCAAACTTAGCTTTCCTGGGCAAACATGCTCAGGAAATGCTCTAGTCCTTCTCCTTCTCTTTTCTGAAATATATGTGCAAAAAATTTATAACTTAATTGTCCTTGTTCCATATGCAAATTCTTATAAATAATAATATATTCAGGACCAGCGAAATTCTGCAATATGTAGTGGACACCCTTGGATATCAGAGGACAATTTGCTGTGCCAGCTCGCCATTGATCCCAGCTAGAGACAATGATGCCCTATGATCTGTTATCTTTGGTTGTGCTCTGTCTCTATCCTCTCTAAAGTCTTCCACAGATAAAATTAACTTACTTCCTTTCATCATTAAGGAGAATTTGCCCACCCAGCACATGAATTGAAATAGTCCTTGTCCCATGGATGCTTTCCACTTACTCTCAGGTGTTTGTTTGTTTGTTTGTTTGTTTTGAGACAAAGTCTTGCTCTGTCGCCCAGGCTGGAGTGCAGTCGCGTGATCTCAGCCAACTGTAACCTCTGTCTGTGTTCAAGTGATTCTCCTGCCTCAGCTGCCTGAGTAGCTGGGACTACAGATGCGCGCCACCACACCAGGCCAATCTGTATATTTTTAGTAGAGATGGGCTTTCACCATGTTGGCCAGGATGGTCTTGATCTCCTGACCTCATGATCTACCTGCCTTGGCCTCCCAAAGTGCTGGGATTACAGGCATGAGCCACCGCGGCTGGCCTGCTCTAAGATTTATTGTAGCCTCTAGTTCCTTTAAAAATTTAACTAAATTCCTAAGTCTCAGTAAGACTAAACTTCCTCGTTGTTCATTAGTTTGTTTTTCTGTTGTTTTTTTTTAATTTAAAAAGACTTTGTTAAAATTATTAGCAAAACCTCAAGAAGAATTGTAATTGACATCTAATAACATTTCTGGAGTAAAGGATAAAATTCCTCTTTTTATACTTCTAAAAAGATATAGACTTCATTTTATTTGGTATCCATGATAAAGACCAGGAGACATTTTCTTTCGGTCAAAGGGAAATTCTAGGCTCAGGAAAGCTGTTTCTCTGAGTCATTTCTGATTCTTTAGCCCACTGTCTTGACCCTCTCCATACATTACCTCAACCACCAGGTGTGACACTTTCTTATCTTTCAGAGCAACTGCTGTTTATTGTGAGTAGCTGATATGCTCCTTCCAGCTTTTCTTCTTTCCAATTTAGATTAAAATAGCACTACTACCAAATTAATTTGACTGCTTAATATCAACAAATAAATGCCAAACTCTTTAGCCTGACCTGTGGAAGCACTCCCTGATCTTTCCTTTATTTGACATTTTAGCACTACCATTTTATCTCTATCTGTCTGTCTGTCTGCCTATCTACCTGTCTACCTATCTATCTGCATATCCATCCAAAACTACAATCAACAAGATTAGTTACCCTGTTCCAAATATATCCGATTTCTCTTCAGTTTCCCACCTTTGTTTATACTATCCACTCACTTAACCTATGTGCCCTCTTGTATTCTATTTTTTAAATTGCCATATAATTCACACACTATAAAATTAAACCTTTTAAATGTACAATTAAGTGGTTATTAGCATATTCATAAAGTTGTGCAACCATCATCACTATCTAATTCCAGAATATATTTATCACCTCAAAAAGAAATCCTATACCCATTAGCAGTCACTCCCCACTTTTCCTTCCCCCTAGTCTATGGAAACTACACATCTACTTTTATGTATTTATTTATTTATTTATTTATTTATTTATTTATTTATTGAGACAGGGTCTCACTGTCTCCCAGCCTGGAGTACATTGGTGTGATCTGGGCTCACTGAAAACTCCACCTCCCAGGTTCAAGTGATCCTCCCACCTTAGCCTCCCAAGTAGCTAGGACCACAGGTGCACACCACACCTTGCTAATTTTTGTATTTTTTGGTGAGACAGAGTTTCTCCATGTTGTCCACACTGGTCTTGAGCTCCTGGGCTCAAGTGATCTGCCTACCTTGGCCTCCCAAAGTGCTAGGATTATAGGTGTGAGCCACCACACCTGACCCTTTCTGTTTCTATGGATTTCTCAACTCTAGATCATTCAAATAAATGAGATCATATAACATAGGGCCTTTGTGTCTGGCTTCTTTCATTCAGCATAACATTTTTAAGGTTCATGCATGTTATAGCATGTATCAGTACCTCATTTCTATTTATGGCTGAATAATATTTCACTGTGTGGATATTGCACATTTTGTTTATCCGTTCATCACTTCATGGACATGGGGGTTATTTCTACTTTGAGGATATTTTAAATAATGCTAATATAAACATTTATGTGCAAGTTTTTGTGTGGGCAAATGTTTTCAATTCTCTTGCACATATGCTTAGGAGTGAAATGCTGGGTCCTACGTTACTCTATATTAAACTTCTCAAGGAACTGAAAAGCTGTTTTCCAAAGTGGCTACACCATTTGGTATTTCAGAAGCAATTTCCTCATATCCACACCAATGCTTTTCATTGTCTGCCTTTTTTTATTTTAGCCATCCTAGTAGGTGTGATGTGGTACCTCATTGTGGTTTTTATTTGTATTTACCAAATTACTAAGATGATAAGTGTCTTTATATGTGTTTGCTGGCCATTTGTGTATATTCTTTTAGATATACCAAGCCTTATTAGATAGAGATTTTGTAAACAGTTGTCTCTATTCTTTGGATTGTCTTTTTATATTCCTGATAGAATCCTTTGAAGAACAAAACCTCCCAAATGCCATGCAATTAAAATTCTACTTATCATTCAAGTCTCTTTCTAAACACCACATATTTCTTGATAGACTTTTTAGTTCTCACAAATTAATGCTATCCCTATATTTTTGAATGGGCGAATACTTGATTAGTACCTGCTATTATATTTATAAAATATTAACTTCTAGGTATGCTCATTTTCTTTATTTTGGATGCTCAAGATCAGTGACTATATTTTATAGACTTTGCATTCTTCATGGTATCTTTGTTTATAACAAGAGTCTCACAACAAATTTTGTTTATTTATTAAAGAAGCAAGAGCCAGTAGAGCTAAGACAGGTAGTCTACATATGGTGATATAAAGTTCATATAGGTCTGGGGAGTGTGTTTAAACAGATGTCTCCACATGAATGAACTTTTATGAAAACTGCTTCTAGGGTGGGGACGTTAAAGGGAGAAAATTACATTTACATACTCTAAACAAAAATGCCACCAGGAATTGTCCTACCTGACACTATTTAGTTTATTTCTCAGCTAGACTTTTTTTTTTTTTTTTTAAGTAAACACAGTTAAGAATGTTCTATTTAGGCCGGGCGCGGTGGCTCAAGCCTGTAATCCCAGCACTTTGGGAGGCCGAGACGGGCGGATCACGAGGTCAGGAGATCGAGACCATCCTGGCTAACACGGTGAAACCCCGTCTCTACTAAAAAATACAAAAAACTAGCCAGGCGACGTGGCGGGCGCCTGTAGTCCCAGCTACTCGGGAGGTTGAGGCAGGAGAATGGCGTGAACCCGGGAGGCGGAGCTTGCAGTGAGCTGAGATCCGGCCACTGCACTCCAGCCCGGGCGACAGAGCGAGACTCCGTCTCAAAAAATAAAAATAAAAAAAAAAATAAAAAAAAAGAATGTTCTATTTATCAGCACACAACACAAACTGCTCTTGGCATGTTTCTAATCACATGTTCCTATAATTGAATTTTCTTTTACTGTTCACAACTAGAAATTTGCCTTCTTTAAATGTGTGTTTTTAAAAACCACGAGTTCTTGATCGCTCACTTCTCGAGGCTAAATTAGCATTGGTCTTTTTTCCCTTATGACTACGTATTACTGTACTAATGAAAAACAGGGCCTCTTTATTTATAATGGCCTTGGGGTCAATTATCAATTTATCATCATGTCCTGCAGATTTAAAATAAAATATGCTGTGCAGTATAACCATTGTACAAAATTGACATTAAGTAGATTCTCTGGGTTTGGACTTAATAAAAAATACAAAGAGTGCTACCTAAAAGGTTTCTCCAACTATAAATTCTATTAGGTAGCTTTTAATACAAGACAGTAGGAAACTGAACAACTAAATTAGAGGGATTTTTTTCACTGCTGTTTTGTGTCTCATGCATTTGAACAATCATAGGAGGATAGTTGGCTAATTCACAGAAACAATATTTCATATCTCTATAACAGTAATTCAAAAGCTGCCTACATTTTTACTTATGTCAATTCTGTATGTTTTAAAATATTTATATCCAGTGTCAACTTATTTGCAGAAGACATTTGGTTAACCATAAGAAATATGTGCATGAAATATGAGGAACAATCATTTTTTGTGTGTCAAAAATGACCTAATTCGTTTACATTTACGAGTTAATCCATGAACACTAGCCTCAGATCACTTTGAGACTAGCCACCTGGAAGATGGTAAGATAACGTAAAAGTTTCTATTTTAACTCCTATTGCAGATAACACTAATTTCCGCATAGCTATGTTACTACCCATGCTGAGACAAAGGTCTTGTTTACGGGTCATGAAGATCAGTGTATCCTCTCCATGCATGTGTCACTGTCTACACAACTTAAAGCCACAGACTCAATGAGAATGTAAAGAAAGGCACACACAGACTTTAAGGTTAATTGTACGTTTGAGAGTCTAAGACTTTTTTTCCAATTTCAAGGAAAGAATCAACCTGCTAAGTCCTACCTAGTGAAGACTGAGGGTATTCTGGGTACCATGTGTCCATCCCTCAGTAGCATTTATCCATTTCAAGTGCTCAGAAGGCACATATAGGTGTATTGGTTCCAGCATTAGAGAGCAGAGTTATATAACACTTTCATCTTCACAGAAAGTTATATTGGATAGTGCTGATCTGGAAAGCAAGGGCTCAATTCCTTATACCTTAGGATCCAGGATTCTTTAGTGGTCTTACTTTGGAGAGTGACTTAGTCTGGAACTGGAATTGTTAATTCTACCAATTTTATGTTCCTGCTTGTACCTTGCAGTTAATGCTCTTTGGGGGTAAGAGAAGAAGTGAAATGTAAAAAAGAAACAGAAGGAAAATGAAGGGCAAGATATATTCCATATGTTAGCGATGCTGACGGACTCTGAACCTTGGTAATTTTTTGGTTTTTTATGGAAAAAAAAAAAAAAAAAAACTAACAAAAAAAAAAACTC
Source organism: Colobus angolensis palliatus (assembly GCF_000951035.1). Lineage (NCBI taxonomy): Eukaryota > Metazoa > Chordata > Mammalia > Primates > Cercopithecidae > Colobus > Colobus angolensis. The sequence continues at coordinate 1,918,722 of NW_012114933.1, read as the reverse complement.
ACTGAGCCCCAAGAGCTTCAACTTAGAAGTAAAAAAAAATACATTGAATTATTGTGTTTGTTAGTTTTAAATGGCTGCCAAGGTAGACGTTATATATTCTCTCAATAACTAGTTTCTTGTTAATTCTTCTTAATTTTCACATTAATTTAAATGATAAAATACAAAGCATAAGCAAATAAGTAGATACCTGTGTATATAGCCCTGCCATAGGACTATAAATAAAATATCAGGTTTCCACACTGAAATCTTATTTAATTGGAAACACTGAAAATATGTTAACATAATTTGGTTTTAGATTTTTTTTAGAATTCAATTTCTAATAAGCCAAATTTTTTAAGTTTAGTAACACTGGAGCAAAATCAAGGCCTCTCTAGACCAAAAAAAAAAAAAATTTCTTACAAAGAACCATTTCCGAAAATTGATATATCATAATGAACATCCAGAATTTGTGAGGAATTGTCTAGAAAATGGGTTTAAATGTTAACTACACAGTTAAAGCTCTACCCCTCACTTTTCCAAAAGCAGCCTAGTTAGGAACTAGCTTTGGTTATAAATGTCTATTGCTTTTGAATGTCTTGTTTCACCATGACTTTCAAAGTAAGTCTTTTAAAAATTATCATAACAATGTCTAACCTTCCCCAAAAGAAAGGCTTTATAGATTAATGGGGGTAGGAATTGGGAGGGGTCTTTCCTTGAAGGAAATACCCATTAATCAGTTTCAGTTGCCTTCTGGGTTCAAACTTTGGGTGTCGTTTTGCAAAGAGCGCCAACAGGTTGTCCAGACAAGGAAGGTTTTCTAGTAGCACCTTCTGCTGGGCCCGTCCGCATCAAGGGACACCCCAGCTCCTGTCTGCACGATTGATGAATGTACTTCAGGCAGGGCTAGGACACAGCTCAGTACAGTTCTCTAAACGGTGATAAATGACCACCTTTGTGTGAAATGGGTTAGGTGGGAGGGCCACCCTTTGACAAGGCAGAAGATGAAATGATTACTATTGGATTCTATTGACCTGTCTGGTTAGAACAGTTGTGCCTCTTGGTAGAGGTTAATTGGACTTGAACTCAAGAAATTAAGAGGTCAGCTGGGGTCACAGTGACAGCAGGCCCACTTTTAACTTGCTGCTAATAACATTTGGCAGAAGAAGGATGAATCTGGGAATTTTAGCCTAGATACAGTTCATTCTCTTTAAGAGTAATGGTTTATACAAATTATTAAGCAAACCTTAACTTAGTATCACATATAAAAATACAATGTGTTTTCAATTCCTATCAAGACCTCTTAAATAACTATGAATCTTCTTGAAATATAAATATTAGAATACACATTGTCTTGGTTTACTTAAATATGCACACACATTTAGACTAGATGTAGTGAAGACTCCATGAAGAAATTAAGAAATTTGGATTTAGAAAAGAGAGATACAGAAAGGTTTGAAAATAACATTCTAACTTTCAAATGTAAGAAAAACAGAGAGAATTAATATTTCACAATATATACAGTAAGGCATATCCTAATACTGTGTAAACCCTCTGATTTCACAAGTATATTTGCAAGCTTCATACATTTTGAGAATTTAGTAAAACAGTTGAATTGTTACTGCTTCCTGAGAAGACATCTAAATTTAGTGACACAAGACTTAACTTCAGCTTCGCTGTTTTTATCTTGGTTACTGGATACTTCACAGTCTTTTCTGGACAAGGACCCTGGCACTTTCCCTTGTGCCACCTGCTTAACCACTGAACCCCACAATGAGCTCCAGTGTGGACAGGATCACAGAGCACTTTGCAGGGATTGAGAGCATCATACACAATGCCAGGAAGGAGAGTCACAAGGGAGACTCGGGCTGGGACTGGGCCGTGACATCCAGATGGTGGGGAACAAGGGACATCACCTAATTAGTGGTGCTGTTCCAGCAGCTGTGTAACTAGGGCAACGGAAGGGAGGGAAGGAGAAACACTTGGAAATCTGCAGCCTTGAAACTGCTCTCCAGTCCTCCAGCTTTTTGGAGATCAGTTTATGCCTCCAGCTTTTTGGAGATCAGTTTATGCCCATCAGGTACAAGCTACAGTTTATACAGTTTATACCATTAGGTACAAGCTACAGTTTATACCTGTAGCTTGTACCTAAGAAAGTTGGGCACAACAGAGAAATGGTTTTGCTTCGATGCCGGGATCAACCCCAAAGAATAACACAGCATTGAAGATCATGTACACAACCCTCTTTTCTATTAAAATCATTTATTTTCTCTTTTATCTTAGGGTTGTCAAATAAGAGGAGTACCATCAATAAAGCTCTAGGAATACTATCATCTCAAAGGAGCATGGTATGCTAACCAGACTCTTTTAACCACCTTGATGCTAAATCTCATTACTAGTTAACTTAATAAATTACAAAATATCTAAAACAATCATAGAAAATATGCCAGGATTTGATTTATTTAGTGGAGGGGAAAGTGCTCAGGGCTAGGAATCAGTAAGCTCCTGTTCCAGCACCATCTCTGCCACTTACTAAAAATGGTACCAGACAAATCATTACACTATGCTGGTCCTCATCCCAGCTGTAAAATGTGGGCATTGGTTTAGCTGATTACTAAAAGCCCTGACAGATTTGAAAGTCTGAGGGACTATGGCAGTGGGGCTCAACCTTGCCTGCACATTAGAATCACCTGGGGAGCTTTAAATTGAATTAATATCCGGGAGTGGGCCTGGGCACTGGCATGTCTTAAAAGTTCCCCCGGTGATTCTAATGTGCAAGCATCATTGTGACCCACGGCTGTATGATATCACCAAATCCAGGCCCCATGCCTATTATACTACTCACATTTATAGAGCACTTAGCACAGGCACTGCGCTTATCATCAATTATCTAAATTATGTAGGCATTGCAACCTGCTATGGATTGGGTAATATTGGCCCTGCTTTACCCCATTTTACAAATAAAAAAACTGAGGCTTATATAAATGAAATAAACCATCAAGAATGTCCAGCTAGAGTCTGGGAGATCTTGTCTGAGTCCAAGTCTGCTTCAGACACCAGAGCCTGTGCTCTTAACCACGGTACTTTACAGCCTAGGAACATTTCTAATCTGTTTCTCTACTACTTAGTATTGGAGAATCTGCAACTGAAAGTACAAGTGTCTATGACTGGTGTCTTACATTTCTCCATGCTGGTATCTCCAGAGGCAACCTCCATCCTTTACTTAAACCACCAACCTTCACAGCACCCCATTTGAGCAAGAGGATTTTAGAAGCTGCACAAATGAACTATGAGAGTAAGGGGCTTTCCTCTGCAAAGGGATGTCATCCTGGTAAAATCCTTAGGATCCCTGGTTACAGGGCTGGAGATACCTAGTGATGCTGTATTCCTGATTCTAACTGCCCACAATGGTAGGCTATTAAGCATCTAATTAACTCTTTAATTTCCTATTTAAAGCAGAAATGCATCAGATATAGTCAGGGTGAATCTTAAATAATTGTAAAAACTCCACATTTTCATCATGCCTATTCAGACATAGCTTCTGAAAATTAGATTACATTAAATTAAAACATGTACAAATATAGGCACATTTTGCATTTAGAGGCCCAGTAGTTCAGTGAATGTAGCAAGTAAATTCACATCACTGAAATACATTACTTGAAAAAATTTCCAAAATTTTCTGAAAAACATATAATTAAATCACCCAATCCCTCTTTAGTAAGAATGTTTTGATGTCCCAGAAGCAGTTTGAGACTTTTAAAAAATGTCTTTAAAGTTTTTTGCTTAAACAGAAAAGTGAAATTATATCAAGAGTAAACAAACCTGAACTCACTATTTGCTAACTTGTTCTCCAGGTATCACATGGAAGGAATGCTTGGAAATGTTCTTGCTGGCTGTTAAATAACATCAATCCTCCTCAGCTGTGTTGTTGTTCTTTGTGCCAGAGGGTAACCCAACTGCTTTACTAAATCCTGACTCACTTTAGAGAGAACCGAGGGCTTGCCATCTACTCAGCTGGATGCAATTCAGAAAGAAAAGCACCAACTCATATTTGAAGTTAGGCCCAGGTGGGGACAAAGAGCTGTTGACACCCTTGCAAGGTGCAGATCTTCCACAAAGGAAAGTGCAGGTAGATTCCTTTCCTTTGAACCATAATTCCTCTACTTTATACTGTGGCCTGTCAACAAAGCATTAACATGTATTTTACCAGAAGGCCTGTTTGAAGGTAAGACAGAAGGCTACAGCTGCCATATATACATACACACACACACACACTATATATATATATATATATCTATATAGATAGATATAGTATGTATATTTGTATACATATAGTATCTATATATGTATACGCACACATATGTATACATATATACATACACACACATATGCATACACAGTCAAAAGCCACATAATGATGTCTCAGTCAATGATACACGATGGTAGTTCCATGAGAACATAATGGGGCTGAAAAATTCCTAACAATATGATGTTGTAGACATTGTAAGATCTTTTTGTGACATGTTTGTGATAATGCTGGTGTAAACAAACCTACTTTGCCTCTAGCCGTAGAGCACATGCAAGTATATACAGTACATAATATTTGATAAAAAATGGCTTTTATGGTTTATATATTTACTATTCTGAACTTTCTATTATTATTTTGGAGTATACTCCTTCATATTAAAAAAAAAAAAGTTAACTGTAAAACAACTTCAGGCAGATGCTTCAGGAGATGTTCCTGAAGAAGGCACTGTTATCACAGGAGATGACAGCTCCATGCGTATAATCATCCAGTAGGATGAGATGTGGAGGGAGAAGACAGCGATGCTGATGATCCTGACCCTGTAGTGACTAGGATAATGTAGGTATGTTTCTTAGTTCTTAACAAAAGAGTTTCAAAACTAAAAGATAAATTTAAAATTTAAAAAAATAGTAAAAAGCTTATAGACTAAGGATACAAAGAAAATACTTTTGTACATCTGTACAATGTGTTTTAAGCTGTTATGACAAAAGAGTCAAAAAGTTAAAAAAATAGAAGTTTATAAAGTAAAAAAATTACAGTAAGCTAAGATTAATTTATTAATAAACATTTAAAAAATAAATTGAGTGTAGACTAAGTATACAGTGTTTAATAGATCTACAGGAGTATACAGTTATGTCTGAGGCCTTCGCATTCATTTTCTCCTCACTCACTGACTTGTCCAGAATAACTTGGTTTTGCAAGCTCCATTCGTGATAAGTGCCCTATTAAGGTGTAGCATTTCAAATCTTTTTACTATATTTTCATGGTACCTTTTCTGTGTTTAGATACACAAATACTTACCATTGTATTACAATTACCTATAGTGCTCTCTACAGGAACGTGTTGTACAGTTATGTACCTAGGAGCAACATAGGCTCAACCAGCTAGGTTTATGTAAGTACACTGTATGATGTTCCCACAAGGATGAAATTGTCTAACAATGCATTTTTCAGATCATATGTAATGTATAACTGTACATAGAAACCTTAATTTTTTAAAAAATACAATTTACCACAATATAATGAATGCATACCTTCAGGGATTAGAATCACTCTTTAAGTGAAAAAAATGAATTCATTCCACAACTGTTTTAATACCTACTATGTGCCTATTCCTCTGCTAGGCACTGGGATAATCGCAAAATTAAAATGAAATCCAATGAAAAAATTCAGTCTGGTTAACTTAAACGTGCATTCATAATATTTGGCCACTGTATCAGTGATGTCTAGGCTTCTATGCTTTGCATATTTATAGTACTGTTCTGAGAATTATACTCTTCTCTCATTGTGCCATCAAACCTTAGAAAATGAGAATGTTCTGGCAATAATACTTGTATGCTTAAACTGAGAAATTTAATTATAATGCCTTTTTGTACTTTAAGGAGCTGATGCAACAGAAAAAAATACTATTTACTATATATTCATTTATACTCTACAAAGAAAGTGGTAACTAACAATGGAAGGCTATCTCTCCTTCTGTTCCCTCCTTTCCATTTCTTCCCCACCAGTTAAGAACTTGGAATGCAAGTTCAGAGTTATGATCTGGAGAATGTTGGGAAGAAAAGATTGGGGTGTCATAGTGCAGTATGAGAGTGAGAGTTACAGCAAGAAAGAAAAAAGAAGGAAATGGAGAGAGAAATTGTAATAACGAAGAGTTACAGACTGAATTGTGCCCCTCCATCCTAATTTATATGTTGAAGTCCTAAACTTTTATGTGACTATATTTGGAAATAGGGCCTTTAAGGAGGTAAATAAAGTTAAATGAGCTCACAAAGGTGGACCCTTAACCCAACAGGACATCAAACGAATTGGAAAAAAGAAGAGACAACAGAGAGCTCTGTCTCTGCATATGTACAGAGGAAAGGCCTTTTGATGACACAGTGAAAAGGCATCTGTTTGCTAGTCAGGAAGAAAAGATTCACCAGAAACTAACCAGGCTGGCAGTTCATTCTTGGCTTCTGGTTTGAAGAACTATGAGAAAATAAATTTCTGTTGTTTAAGCCACTAGTCTGTAGTATCTTTTATGGAAGCCTGTGATGACTAACAGAGGGAAGGTTAGGTGTAGATGGATGAATGAAAAAATCAGTGCTGCAAGGTGATGTGAGGTTCAACATGACTGTTCTGAAAGGTGGCTTTTTGTGTGATGCACTGTGAGATTCCTCCTTTCAACTCCCACATCTTCGGTAGAACCTGCTATGCTTACATATGTTCATCATTTACTCTTAATTTTGTTCCTGGCAATAAAATTTACCATTTTATTTTATTTGATACAGCATAGACAAAGAGGAGGTTGTGGCCATCTGATGCCCATGAGAATACAAGACTGGGGGTGAAGGGCCAGCTTTTGCAGAAATTTGAGGAATAGATTTAGACTTCTAGAGAGCATAAAATCTAAACTTTTAGGTAAAGTTATCTAGCCCAAGAGATATCTCTGCTAAAATAGAGGTTGAATGTTATTAGGACCTCTGAAGTCATTTCTGTCTTTCAATTTAAAGGTGAAGGAATTGGGGCCTTTTGAGGTGAGGACTAAGGTATTCTTCCACTATATTCTTGTCCAGATAGCAAGGGGAACAGGTTTTAGAACTCAAAATTTGTGCTCTTTAAATTCCTTTGTTAACTATAATAATATTTTTCACTTGTTTTGGACCATATAATAATTTTTTTTAAACCGTAGCCCTGTTCCATCTCTTTTTGAGATAGGATCTTGCTCTGTTGCTCAGGCTAGAGTGCAATGGTCTGATTATGGCTCACTGCAGCCTCAACTTCCTGTGCTCAAGCAATCCTCCCATTTCTCAGCCTCTTGAGTAGCTGGCACTACAGGTATAAGCCAACACGCCTGGCTAATTTGTGTATTTTTTGTAGAGATGGAGTTTTCCCATGTTACCCAGGCTACTCTTGAACTCCTGACCTCAAGCAATCTGCCCACCTGGTCTCTCAGAGTATTACAGGCATGAGTTGTAACACCCAGCCTGTTCCTTCTCTTTAAGCTACCCTGTATTACTGAGTCATAATTTGCTTTGGGAATTCATATAATAATTATACCCAGCTTTGTTCTGAAAAACAAATAACTGATGAGAAAGTGCCTTCCACACTGTAAAGTTCTATAAAACATAGAGTGTTATTACCTATTACTCGACTGTGTAACAAATTAATAGATCTTTTTTTCACCAGATGAGAAAAAATAGATTTTATTTTAAATTTAGACACTGCTCAGACTACTTCTAACTAGTACTCACATTATTGCCGATCATTGTCAAAACACACATATGCATTCCTCAGCCAACTGCTGAGGCAGGAAACTGAAAGGATACTGATTTTGTAGTTAACAGGCCAAAGTTAAAATTCTGGTTACTCCATTAAGTAGTTGCTTATCCTGGAAGAAATTCCTGAATGTCTCCATACCTCAGCTTCCCTCAGTGAAATGGGACTGATGTCTTTTTCTAGGGGTTGCTGTGGTGGAAAAGGAGATTAAAACAGGTAAAGTGTGGTTTCACAGATACCATGTATAGAAATGCATATTTGTTCAATGCTTGTAAACATGATTCATGAATGAAACACGAATGGCAGACCATTGACATCACAGAACTGATGAGAAGAAAGGAGAGGACTTATATAGCAAACATTAATGCCTTTCTGTCTTCTTTAAACCCAACCTTAGGTAGATTTTAATTCTGTGAAGTGAAAGCTCTTTTTTTTTTTTACATTCACAATTAAATTAAGACTTGAGTTCCTTTCTGTTATTTAAAAAATAACAGATATAAGAGATAAATGAGGTAGGGTAATATATACAAATATATATTACTCTATACACACACACACACACACACACACACACACACACACACACAATACATATTTATTTTGTCAAATGGGTTTCCAGTCAGCCCCTAAAGCTGTTTATTCAGGAAAGAACTGGCTTACAATTGATCTGATTTTCTGTCAGGGGGATCGTGTTAATGTTAACACAGCTCCACAGGGTCTGGCACATGAAAGTGTGGCCTCGAAGGGTAAAGGCAGTTACTGAAAGGAAAAGAATAGAAGGGCTTTTAAACTCTCCAGTTTCTAGTACATGTGAGATCATATTGGATGTGGTACAGACGTTGCTTTGCCCTGAACAGTGGGGTAATTCAAAGACTCATATTTTTGCATCACAAGTACCAAAGAAAATATTTACATTTTAATCTATTGCATTTTTAAGCTCTTTAGTGGACATTTAGAATATGGCAATTATGTCTCAGCTTGAGTTCATATAAAGACAAAAAATGTTAAAGGTAAACATTTATTTCAATAAAAGTTTTTATTTCATCAGAGATTTAAACAAGAATATCCACAAGTGAGTGGAAAGGTAAACCAACTTTAAAACTGAAATAGTAAGAAAACAGAATTATAACAAAAGTATTTTGTTTCATATATTAATTGATGCTTAGAGCAATTTACTGCTTGACAAGCTTTTAGATATGTAGAAATTCCCTTCCCTGTATGCTATTCAGCATTTGATAAGAATTCTGACACTTTGGACATAGTTTTTAATTGAGTATGATAAAGAGATTTTAAAGTACCCTAAATGTTTTGGCTGAAAATAAATATTAAATTTTTCAGTATACATATAAGATTGGAATGACTTAAGACACAAAAGGTCTGTAGTAATCTAACTAAAATTATGTAATTTTTTTAACTTTTATTTTAGGTTCAGGGGTACACATACAGATACACTACATAGGTAAACTAGTGTCACAGGAATTTAATGTAGAGATTATTTCATTATTTCCTTTTATCAGTATGACAATGAAAATACTACTTTATTCACTAAAGTACCAGTGTGGAAAATAATATTGCTATATTTATTCCAAAGGGATTTTGAATTAAAAGCCAAAGCAAGAAAACTCAAATGTGTTATTTACCCACTTAATATTAGGAAAACACATCTTGTATCCCCAATATAACTCTAACTGTTAGCCAAGAAATTAATTAAAAACACTTTAATGAAGTGCTAAATATGCTACTGTTTGGGATACCTCCAAATTTTTTAAAAATCAAAGACCAATAAAGTAAAATGAGGAATCTCTTGAGGCCAAATATATTCTAAGAAATAGCAAAGCCACAGTTAGGACTCATAATAATAAATGGTTCTCAATTTTATCTAGCCTGCAAATCCCGAGATCTCCCTTGTTACTCCAATGCACACAATATTCCAATGATTCACTAACTAACTAACTAAATCCATCCATCAATCAATCTAGGCTAGACTAGGTAACTGTATGTAGAAATAGACATAATTGTAATATTGTCCCTGAAGGGAATGTTAATTCCTTCTATTAAAGTTATTACAAGATTGGCTAAGTCTAGGCTTTCAGGACAGAAGGGAATTCTTCATTCCATAATATCAACTATAAAGGGTACAATGTGCTGTTCAATTGAAGCTTTTTATCCTGGAAAAAATAAATGGAATCTTATTATTGAAAATGTTATTTAAGCTAACAGCAATATGTTGGTAGAGGTTCAGGAAAGAAGACCATCTGACCTGAAATTTTAATTGGTCTTTGACTAGTCACCATGGTGGCTATATATTGCTTTTAATTTACCTAGGACCAGTGAATGACTCAAACACAATCAGATGGATTCTCTCTCAAGGGCTGAGGAATACAGAGACCAGAGAGTGGAAAAATGGCTGTCATTTGTTTCTTCATTTCAGCTATAGATGAGTCCCTACTTCTGAGTCTTCAGGAGCTACCTGGTGCCTCAGTATCCCTTTGATATTCTGAATGACCCCATATTCTTACAGCAATTTTCCTTTTGGCCAAGAGTAGATTTTTGTTTTGCTTTGTTTTTTGCTAGGAACTAAAGAGCCATAAACACCAAGAGTCAACAATGTCATTCACCTAATTCTTCTCAATCCTTTATCCTCCCAGGCCAACCATACATATAGGTAAGTTAAGGCACAGGCCAAGAGCTAATTTTGGCACAGAAGTAATCAAATATCACCCAGTTTCTAGTACATATAAGATCATATGGCATATGATACAGACATTGTTTTGTCCTATCATATACTGAGTGTTTATCATATGTCAGGCACTATGATGAGGACTGGACATGAATTATCTAACTTAGTTCTTATAACAAATGCATAGGGTAGTTTCTATTATAGTGAACATTTTACATATGTAGAAATTGATCAATTTCTAGTCTCACAGGTATCAAGTGGCAGATCTAGATGATATAACCACCCCAAAGAGGCACTAAAATATATATATATATATATAATCAATGTGGCAAGACATATGGATAAATTTCCCTTCAGAGTTTTCTCCTCTATTGTTAGTAGGATAAATGTTTATCCCCCATTCTTGCCATTTATTTCCATGAAGATGGATTCTTCTCTGCCCCTCAATTTGTTACCTGGCTGGTTAATGACAACCCTTGGTCTAGATTTCTCAACTGAATGGATCTAATTCATCAAACACCTGCCTTGAGTGATTTAGTCTTTTGCTTCTTAATTTTTTCTTGAGTAATCATCTATTCTAAAGAACAGATTTACCAGAAAAAAAAAAAAGTAGTAAATTCCTTTTGGTATTTATTCTAAGTATATAGTTCATTCCACATTTTATGAACACTCAAGACATTTTTTGATGATCTGATCTACAGACACACCAGTATTATTTTTTAGTTAGTTCTGAATATAGGTGAGAGAGAAATACAATTTGATGCATCACTTCAAGATTGTACATTTTTATCATCTTCCAGTATCCCATTCTTTAAATAAGTTAGAAGATTTTACTATTTAATATTAACTGTGATGAGAAGAATAAGATTTTAGTATTTAATATTAATTGTGATGAGAAGAATGGTAGGTAAAAAAGCAATTCTCACACTCCTCAACTTTACAGAGAAGATACCATTGGATCCACTGCCATTCTCAGCATTCAGGTTTCCAAAATTATAAATGATCAACTTGCCAATTTTTTACATAGGAGAAAAACAAAAACAAAAACAAAAAGCAGAAATCATATGGGAAGATTATATGTTTAAATATCCCTAAAAAGAGCAGAAATCATATAGGAGGATTATGTGTTTAAATATCCATGAAGTTGACAGAAATGAGAGTGACTATCTTTTTTTTCCTTGACAGTCCATGCATATGTTAAATAATTCTGATATCTAAGTCTCATGTGAACATGCAATATTAAATATGTGAGAAAAAGCAAGCCCACATCAGGATAATTTAGGAGCTCATTGGGGAATGGTCCAAGGAAAAAATCTTAGTCATTGAAGGGTACATTGAAAGATTCTTCCAAGTCATTAGAAAAGAAAAAAAACAAAAAACAAAAAAAGGAAGAAATTTTCAACCTATACAATTTATTATAAGGCACTGTTCCTGTAGCCTATAAACTGTATGCAATTGCTCCAAGGTAGACTGTGCTTAGTTCCTAGAAACAGAGAAATCTATAGATTTCTGAGCCAGGCCAATTACATGCACTAGAAATGGTTTGCAGTTTAATTTTCTCAAAGACTACAACTATGAGAAGTGGTTTCACATATTGAATGGAGCACTCTCAATTTTACAGTTAGAAAGTTGTTGATAGTATTCTTCACTTCCTTTTTGAAAACAGGAAAGGGATCACCTAAAACTAGCATCAGCTGAATGATATTTCCCGAGGTGCTAGAGAGGATCCAGGTCACCTTCTGGAGTTGAAATGACTTTTCCTTTCCCCTATGTTCTGATGAACTACATGAGTCTAGATCACCAAGTAAAGAATATAAATTACTAAGGGATGTCAGGACAGTATCAGGACAAGTTGACATTTTTTTTTTTTAAGTATTGTTCAAAACAGCTTGCATTCTAGCCAACTAATTCCTAACTGTATAATATGTCAAGGGACCCACATAAGCTACTCATTGAGAACATCTTCTTTTGACTTTTGTGTACAATAGTAGACTAACTTGGGAATTAGTAAATTAAAATCAGACTCCTATAAATGTAATGGTGTGAGTCACTGTCCTGGGGAAATACCTGTGGTTATGTCAATCTATCAGAAAGACTAGTATCACCTAATGCATCACCATGTTAGGGGCAGTATATGGAGACTTTTACCATAAGTATAACTTCTTAGACACTCTCTTCTGACGATCTGAATTTTATTGGTACGATATGTCCAAAAATCTAGTGACACTAATAACAGAATGGTTTATTATACTGGATACATTGTTCAACATACTTTCCTTAGAATTCTCACCCCGACTTGCCAGTTAAGGAATATATTGTTTTAATTTTTCCATTGGTAAAATGGGAATGCAATATTTATTAAATACATTGAATGAAAGCATTTGTATCCAATACTCAATAAACTATAACTAGAATTATATCACTATTTGCAATATCAGGAAGATGAGTTTTAGAAAGCTTATATAAGGATTCTGAGTTTTCAGTAGAACTGCAGAGATTTTATCCTTATGAAAGATTAAGGTGTGTGTCTCCTGTGTGTCCTAAGCACAAGATTAAATAAATTGTATTTCTTCATCACAGTTCCATTAAAACTAATGTTTTAGAAGTACATTTATTACCATGGAAAGATGTTTCTAATTTGCTGTTAAATGAGAAATTAGGTAATATAAAATATATTTTATTAATAAAAATTAGCTTCTTTTTCCTCTTTCCTCTTAACTTTCTCATATAAATTTTGCAGTTCCAGCATTTAAAGTATACTTTGAATAACATTAATTTTATCATACTTATAATAAATCTTTTTAAATAATCTTGTTTTATATTTTATTATTGCTCCTTAAAATCCTTATTCTAAATAAAAACGAATGATAAAATCATGCAAATTCATGCAAAAATATCTAAAATAGAAAGTGACCCATCATCCAATGTTAGCTACTGTCAAAAAGAAAAATGTGGCATTTTATCACAGAAATAGAACATGTCAAAGTAAATCAAAACTCAATAGAAAATAGAAATAGGATTCATTCCTTTTTCTTACCAAATATAGATCTCAACCATAAGTCTTTGCTGTGTTCAATGAATTAATACTCCACGTGTTTCTTCGAGAGCTTATAAATTCCAAAACAAAACCCTATGTTTTCCATAATGGCACAATAATATTATAATATAATTACATTCATCTCAATATAAAAAAACTATTAAATACTTCATACTTTCCAGTAGCATAAAATCATATTGCAGTTTCTCTTGATTGACTGATAAGAAGTTGGTCTCACAGAAAAGAAGCTCAAACACATTAAAGATGATTTTGTTCTTTAAAACAAATTTTGTCTCTCTTTTTTTAACGATAGGAGAGTGTACGCTCTGGAGACCAAAATACAATCACAATTTAGAAACAATAAGAGGATTTGGGCCGGGTGCGGTGGCTCACGCCTGTAATCCCAGCACTTTGGGAGGCCGAGGCGGGCGGATGACGAGGTCAGGGGATCCAGACCATCCTGGCTAACACGGTGAAACCCTGTCTCTACTAAAAATACAAAAACATTAGCCGGGCCTAGTGGCAGGTGCTTGTAGTCCCAGCTACTCTGGAGGCTGAGGCGGGAGAATGGCGTGAACCCGGGAGGCGGAGCTTGCAGTGAGCCGAGATCACACCACAGCACTCTCTGTAGCCTAGGCGACAGAGCAAGACTACGTCTCAAAAAAAAAAAGAAAAAGAAAAGAAATAATATGAGGATTTTAGGAAACCACATTAAAACAAGATATTTGCTATTAATTGAATAGTTTCATGATACTGATAAATATTTATATAATGGAAGACCAAATTAAAAATACATCAGTAAAAGGCTAAACTTGGTAATTAGCTATTTTCTATATATTTGTGGATGATAAAAAGCTTCTCTATTTACCTTTATTAAATGGACTCTAAGCCTTAGTGTCAAATTGCCATAGCCTTGTCCCAGCGTCATCACTCATGCCTGTAATCCCAGCACTTCGGGAAGCTGAGGTGAGAAGATCACTTGAGGCCAGTTGGTGGAGACCAGCCTGGACAACAAAGCCAGACTCTGTCACTGAAAATAAAAGGAAACGCAGAAAACAACAACAACAAAAATGATCACACAGGTAAATAATATTTAAAAATATATAAAATAATAAAATAAAATAGTTGTAGCCTTAGCTGGCTAAAGTTGCTGGCTTCTACAACATTGATAAAAATGACATTTTAAAACTTTTTTGTCATTCAATAGCAGAAAACACATGATTGTTATTTTAATAGTTAATATTTTGGGCGTGATATTTGTGTTTGCAGGAGAACAAGGCTCCAGATAGCCTTGGACAGCCCAACTCTTCCCCTTCTTGCTTTTTTAGGCAGAATATACCGAGATTACAACATCCTAAAATAATGAAGAAATATCTAAAACAATCTAGACTATGTCTTTATTCCTCCTAGAATGTAGATATTCTGCAATGTTTGAGTTCAGTGAGCCAGGTGGAGCTCAAGAGATATAAACCCAGGGCAGATTGCTTTCAAGGTCTCTCAGCTGCGGTACAACATGTGCACATGCACACGAGACTGTCTGCCCTGGGCAATCTCCAGAGCCTTGGGAGAAGAGCTTGCCACAGGTGCCTGGCTTCAATTTATCCTTGCGGCCTATCTGAAAGTAATAAGGTAATACATCTGCTTTGCTTGACTTGTTACGCAAGAGTTCTATCTCACCAGACTCAATTGCTATAGCACTTTTGCAGTATTCATTCAAATAATATTCTTGCTGAATGCAGAAGTACAATATCGAAGATTCAGAAATATTAACATGGCAGCAAGAGAAGGAAAAAATAGATTTTTATGGTTATTATTACCAGCATTAAAATTTTCTCATAATAGACATTTACTTCTTTAAACATGTATCTCACACTTTTTCACCTGATTCTTTTTTTCTGTGGTTTTACTACCACAGTATTAAATGAGTAGAAAACCAGAATTTAACATAATGAATGCTCTGGAAATGTTTCTACATAATCTGAAAAGAAATCCTAAGTAGAATAAATGTGATTTTTTACACCTATTATCTCACTGAAATATTCACATCTCAAAATAGTTGCTGTAAAATGCCTACATTGGTATGAAAATAAAGTGTGCCCCCTATTCCCTGTGAATAATTGCAAAATAAGCTAATAATGAAATTGTATGAAACTGTTGTTTCAGGGAGAAGATTCTGATTCCTCACATTCTTTTGTAAGTAGGTTGTATTAAGGGAGGTTTTTGCTATCATTCTCTTCTATTTTTAAGAGTTGGAGAAAAACTGTTACTGCTTAAGGTGACCAATGAAGTCTGTTTGGGTCATGTAAGAAATGTGATCCTGTGGTTCTAAGAACAACAACAGAAGCAGAGAATGAATGCCCTTTGGAAACAAGATCCATTGTTTTGCCAATGGAGATTAAACTAACTTGGTGTAAAGGTAAGAATTGTTCTTTAAAAACAAACAAACAAACAACAACAACAAAAAACCTCTCCTTAAATACATACATGGGCTATTCAGAAGTTTTTTCCTCTAAGAAATCATTCAATTTTTCACTCAACCCACTTATTAGATGTTAAGCTCTGTGCTAAATACTGAAAATGTAAATATAACTAAGACCTGGTCACCATCTTTGTAGAATCTCATAAAGGTAGGAGAGGCAGACAGCTAAGTGAATGTTGGGTAGTACATTTTGATAAGTGACAGAAAAAAAAAGGCAAGGAAAATGTACAAAAGAGAAGCAATAGACTGAGAGATACCCTTTTTTCAGGTGAAGGTTCAGGCAAATCTGTTCAAAAAAGCAACAGAACTTATTTTGCAGGATAAATTGGATTTTGCCTAGCTCATATGTGTGGAAATATTATAATAAACCAAGCAGAGAAGAACATGCACAAAAACGACATATAAAACACCAGAGAACCTTTGGTACTCCAGTATGGATGGAACACAACACAGTGTGGTAGACTCACTTTAAGGTCTCTCCCTTCCATGATCTCTACCTGCTGGTCTTCATACCAGCATGTAATCCTCTCTCCTTGACCATGGGCAGGAACTGTGATTTGCTTTTAACCAATAGAATATGACTAAGGTGTTCTCCCCTGAGCTCTAATCCCAGACATTCAACTGATTAGCTGGCAATTCCACATGGAAAATCCAGCCTAATTCCTACACTTAATAGTTCTACAGAGTATTACTTGGTTTGACAGCCTGCTGGGTAATTCATTATCCCAGTTGAGTCTCATTTGCTTCATCTCTTAAAGGGAGTAACAATAATACCCAGCTCATAGGAGTGTTTTAAGGATTAAGTGAGATGATACATGTGAAGCACTGGTAGTTGCATCTCACAAATTCGTTTCAATTAATGCAAAGATGATATGGAAATATAATGATGTTGTCCCAAAAACACTTCCAACAAAATATGCCCAAACCTAAACTGTGTTCCTCCATATCTTCACTCATTCTGTGGCTGCATTCTAAAATACCCTTCTTTTTTGCCCTGTCCACTTCAGATGGAATATCATATCTCAGTATTCAATGAATTAACCTCTCAACACCCATGGATTACTTGATTCTGAACCACTAAAGTTACTAATACAAATGTGCATTTCTGAACCCCACAAGCTTCGATAACCTGTGCTCTAGACTAGGGATTCAATGCTCAATTTTGTATGAAGGCATTTCAGACTTGCAGAGAGGCACCCCTCAACGTAAACCTTGCAGAGACATGTTTTTTTGATCAACACAAACCTTTAGGACAAAACAAGCCTTGCAGAGACACGCTTTTTGATGAAAAGATGACCCACCCTAACTTTTCTTTTTTTTTTTTTTTTGAGACGGAGTCTCGCTCGCTCTGTCGCCCAGGCTGGAGTGCAGCAGCACGATCTCAACTCAGAGCTCCGCCTCCCGAGTAGCTGGGACTACAGGCACCCGCCACTGCGTCCAGCTAATTTTTTTGTGTGTTTTTTAGTAGAGACGGGGTTTCACCATGTTAGCCAGGATGGTCTCGATCTTCTGACCTCGTGATCCACCCGCCTTGGCCTCCCAAAATGCTGGGACTACAGGCGTGAGCCACCGCGCCCGGCCCCTTTTTTTTTTTTTTTTTTTTTAATTTACACCAAAAAGTACTATCACCAGAGTAAGAAGGCCACACACACAATGGGAGGAAACATTTGCAAATCATATATCTGATAAAGAACTAACTTTCAGAATATATAGAAAATGTCTAAAATTCAACAACAAAAACAAAACAATCCAATTCAAAAATGGGCAAAGGAGTTGAAAAGACATTTCTCCAATGATGATATATAAATGACCAATAAGCACATGAAAAGATACACAATGTCACCAACCAATAGGGAAATGCAAATCAAAACTACCATGAGATAGCACCCGACTATGATTAAAAAAATACAGAAAACAAGTGTTAATAAGGATATGAAGATATAAGAACTCTTGTTTACTGTGAGTGGGAATATAAAATGGTACAATCATTGTGGAAAAATAATGTCAGTTCTTCAATAAAGTAAAAGAAATAGTATTACCATATGATCCAGCAAGTTCACTTCTAGATATACCATATACCCCCCAAAATTAAAAGAAGATTCTCAAAAACGTATTTGTACACCTATGTTCATGGCAGCATTATTCATAATAACAGAAACATGGGAGCAACACGAACATCAGTTGCATCAGCAGATAAATGGATAAGCAAAATGTTGCATATACTTATAACAGAATATTATTAAGCCTTAAAAAGGAAGAAAATTCTGGCATATGCTACAATATAGATGGAACTTGATGACATTATGCTAAGCAAAGTAAGTCAGTCACAAAAAGAAAACATTATGATTCCACAAATATGAATTATTTAGAGTAGCCAAAATCTTAGAGACAGAAAATAGAATTGTTATTTCCAGGGGCTGGATGAAGCAAGTAATGGAGAGTTATTGTTTAATGGTTATAGAGTTTCAGTTTTATGAGATGAAAAGAGTTTTGGAGATGGACGGTGGTGATAGTTGTACAACATTATAAATGTATTTAAAACTACTAGAGGGAAAAAAAAAAGAAATATGGCCAAGGTGATGGATTGTCTCTATTTTGAATCCACTCTATTACATAAGACTACATTTTTTCTCGCAGACATGCTAGACTTTTTCTACTGACTTAAGTAAGAAGCCATTTTACAAAGCCCACATTTGCAAAGCATCATGGGAAGCATCTAAGAGTTGCAGAATTTCTCCAGCCAACACTAGAGGGAAGCTGGAATCCTTCAGTCCTGCAAATAAATTCTGCCAACAGCTTGAGTGACTGAAAGTGGATCCCTTCCCTGTGTAATTTTAAAATGAGAACCTATCTCTGGCCAATACCTTGATTGCAGCGTTATGAGATCCTGAGGAGAGGATGTAACTACTCCAGGTCAGGCTCCTGACTCACAGAAACTGAAATTTAAAATTTCTCTTATTTTTCAACTGCTACATTTGTGGCAATTTGTTATGCCACAATTGATAACTAATAAATGGTTAGGAGGAAGTAGAGAGAAAGACAAGGTTATAAAGCATAGAGAGCCTTACATGGATTGGACAGTGTTTCAGTAGAATCAGTAATACCAGATAAGGTCCTATTGCACAGCCTAGTAAAGAAAGGCTAACGCCTGAAGAGACATAACTTTCTGAATGATGGTTGGGGAAGAAAAGGGAAGACTTTAAATATATTGCCCCCACACATACAGAATACCTATTTATACTAAAAACATAGAATAATTAAACAATCATTAATTTAACCTATGATATGGCTTGGCTGATGTCCCCACCCAAATCTGAATTATTCACGCATCCTGAATTATACTCCCATAATTCCCACACATTGTAGGAGAGGGACGCAGTAGGAGATAATTTGAATCATGGGGGCAGTTTCCCCCATACTGTTCTTATGGTAGTGAATAAGTCTCATGAGATATAATGGTTTTATCGGGGTTTCCACTTTTGCATCCTCCTCATTTCATCTTGCTGCCAACATGTAAGAAGTGCAGGTGGGGTGCTGTGGCTCACGCCTGTAATCCCAGCACTTTGGGAGGCCGAGAGGGACAGATCACTAGGTAAGGTGATAGAGACCATCCTGGCCAACATTCTTTACCAAAAATACAAAAATTGGCTGGGCGTGGTGGTGGGCACCTGTAATCCTAGCTACTTGGGAGACTGAGGAAGGATAATCACTTGAACCCAGGAGGCGGAGGTTTCAGCCCAGATCTGGCCACTGCTACTCCAGCCTGGCGACAGAGCGAGACTCTGTCTCAAAGAAAAATAAATAAATAAAGAAGAAGAAGTGCCTTTCGCCTCCCGCCATGATTCTAAGACCTCCCCAGCCATGTGGAACTGTAAGTCTAATTAAACCTCTTTTTCTTCCCAGTCTCAGGTATGTCTTTATCAGCAACATGAAAACGGACTAATACAACCTGTATTTGTTAAATGTTTACTACATTATAAATACTATATTTTTAACTACCTGGAAGTGGTAAGGAAAATGACTAATACCTTTTTTAAAAAACACGTTTATGGCTGGGCACAGTGGCTCACGCCTGTAATCCCAGCACTTTGGGAGGCCGAGTTGGGTGGATCACGAGGTCAGGAGATCGAGACCATCCTGGCTAACACGGTGAAACCCCCTCTCTACTAAAAATACAAAAAATTAGCCAGGCGTGGTAGTGGGCACCTGTAGTCCCAGCTACTCGGGAGGCTGAGGCAGGAGAATGGCGTGAATCTGGGAGGCGGAGCTTGCAGTGAGCGGAAATCCAGCCACTGCACTCCAGCCTGGGAGACAGCAAGACTCCGTCTCAAAAAAAAAAAAAAAAAAAAAAAACACGTTTATACAAGTCTGGATTTAATGAAAAATTTAGAAATTTCACCATGTGGTTGATCAAGTCTATTTTCTCTGGCACTGGCTCCAAGGGGCACCATGTGTGAATGTTTCTGGAATCCACTAGTTTTCATTAATAAATTACTATATTAATGATATGAAAAGGACTCAATAAAAGAGATCAAGGAAATATTTTCACCCAGGAAGAGGGTAGATTCATTATGCTAAACCCAGTGAAGAACTGCTATCTCAAAAATATAATGGAAGCAACATTAATTAAAGAAGCTAAAAGGATATCAAGAGTGAAAAGAAAATTACAGCTTTAATTTTCTTCAGGGATGCTGTTTCCTCCGTTTAATTCTAGATTCCAGGTTAATTGATATGTGCTTAGACAACTGGCTTCCTTTCTTTTTTATGATAATTAAGTTGTTTGATTACATTTAGAAGATATATATGTGTATATATATATCTTTGGTTTGTAGATTATCACCTCTTAGATATGAGCTTCCTGATTTTATTCCCCACTGGTCAAGCAGAAGTAGTTACCAGATTTCAATAATAGTCCCAACCATTCAGGGGTCAGTTTCTTCGAATTCAGCAGATAGAAGCAAGCAGTAAAGAAATTTAACAAAATAATTGTCCCAATATACAGTCAATATAAAATGGGTTATTTTTTTCTTTGGTTTCACACAATTTTGGAGGCCAGGCTCATTTAATCATAAAGATTGCCACATTATCTAATATTAGAACAGGCTGCTTTGTTTTTGACAACTTAACTCGACAATATCAACTCTGTTTAATAAAGATATAAATGTATTTTTCATCTCCTTCCTGCACACTGATAATACAGATATTTACCAAGATTTTTTTTCAAAGTTTCCGATTCATGGTACATGTGTTACTATCGATTAGCCCTCTATTTTATGAGCTCCTTAAAACTATAAAACAAGTTTTTTGTGATAGCTAATCTTCAAAGATCCTCCCAATACTCCATGCCTTCCAGTGTTTGTGCCTTGAGTAGGCCCTTCTCCTGGGATCTGGCTGATGCAGTTGAAACCATCTTTATAAACTGTATAAAATTAATCAGAAAGAAGATGGGAAGCAATGAAAATAAACCAAGCTTGCAGCATATTCAGCATTCATCACTGGGTCAGCTTGGCCTGTAACCTGCTTCCTCATAGTTGTTTGCTGCCTATTGTCCTAGAGTTTCACAGACTTTAAATTAGAGTTTCCCTTTACTGTTTTATGGATAACAACTTGAACATAAGGGAATATAACTTGCCCTTTGGGATTTGCCTTCAGTTCCTGCATGCTGATGAAACTACTGGCTCAGCTGTTCTGAAGGACCCCACCGATGCCAGCAGATCTAAGAGACCCCACAAGGAGCTGATTTGCCAAAGACTGCAGTTTCTGCATTCTGATGATTTCATCTCCCTTATCCTGAACCAATCAACAACCCCAGTTTTTCAGCCCTCACCCTCCATGGTTCCCTTAGAAACCCCAGACCAAAACTCCTTGGGGAGATGGATTTGAGGGTTTCCTCCCATCTCTTAATTTGACACAACAATTAAAACCGTCTCTGTGGCAAACCCTGCTTTCTCAATGTACTTGGTCTGGTACTGTGACAAGTTTATAGCCAATTCAATTTAACAGAAATTAATTCTGTGTGATGGTCAAGGCTACAATAGAAGAAACCTTGCAATTTGGGCCTTGGTGTCATGGGATACTTGTGTGGAAGGCCAGCTACCATCTAAGATGTTGTAACACCATGAGACCACCAGATCGTAAGGAAATACAAGTTATCGATGTAGAGGCCATGTGGAAAGACAGATCCCCAGCCAACTCTGAACTCTTCCAGCCAAACCAGCCCAACTGCCAGACTTGGGAGTGAAGAAGACACATTAGTCATCTAGCAAGGTTCATCTAGCCACCCAAGCGCGCCAACATTTTATCTCAATCTCATGGAAAGGCTCCAACAACTGACCAGCTAAGTCCAGTCAACCCACAGAGTTGTGAGAGAGAGGAGAAATTGATATTTTAAGCCACTAAGTTCTGGGATACTTTATCATGCCATAATAGATAAATAAAATATTTACTCACTGAAAAAATTGGTTTATTACCTATGCTGGTATATTTGCCACCTGTAACTTCATGAGAAGGTTAAGAACAGAAACCTGAATTTTGCATAAATCACATTTTTAAGAGTAAAATTTTTATGAACCTGTATAAGCAAGAACTTTTCTGCCTTTCTGACTTTCAAATAGTTTTATTTCTCATTGGATGAGAAATTTTAGCACTGGCAGATATTCACAAAAAATATTTCAAAAATTTGATTCTCTTATTTCTGAAAAAAAAATCATAATGTGGAGTCATTCATATAATAGATGCAGGCCTCTGTTAAAATTGATTTTCCTCTCAAAATTTATCCAGACCTTCAATTTTTACCAAGAAACATATCTTTCTCGGAACACTCAGTTTCTCTTACTTTCCATGCCTACTCTAGTGGTTGGCTTACATATCACCACACCATTTACATCATTTGATTTATTGAATAAAAGAATTCAGCAAGTATATTTGAGTGGTAACGATATACCTAGCACTACAGTAGGTGCTGGGAATGGAACAGTAAACAAAGTTGACTTGGTCCTTAACCATTTAAAGCTTACAGATTAGTGGATGTGACCATCACTAGAGGATTCCAATTTTTTTATCACAGACTTCTTAGCTTCTAAATCATTTTTTTCATGATGCCCCTAGACAAAATAAATACCTAACATTCTGTTTAGTAAGTGAATTCCACACATCTTAGTAAATATTTTTGTTCTGACTACTAGTAATTGCATAAAAATAATACATAAATTTAAGGAAAAATGCTGCTACTTCATTCTTGAATAACCACAATAAATAATGAGACTTATGCAGCCATTGAGCACTGCACAAGTTCTCAAATGCTGGAATCATCCTGGATACCACTACCCTCATCTTTTATTCTACATTGATTTATATGTGGTACTTTCTTTTTATTACAAGAACCACTGAAAACTCAGCTTTTCAAGGATATAATGACATCAAAGGGAATGCAGTACCATCTAATAATATACAAATGGAGAACTATTTTGTTCTTGTGGTTCATGTAGCTCCCACTGGTGGATTATCATTGTTTTTCTTTCAAAAATTTAAAATATCCTGGTGCACCCCTGTGAGTTTACTGCAGTGTGCCAGCTCTTCTGTGTGGGCACTTTGGGAATAAGGAAAAGATGAAGAGTATGTAATCACTAGCCTGGTTGAAATGGAGGAGTTGGATGATTGCACGGATTTCTCTCATAGGGTAAGCACACGTCTGCTACCAGATTAAAGTGTGACGCAAACTTGCTTCATCAAAATAACAACATGGCAAGGTTCATCAACTTTCTGAATTATTTGTGAGTAGGCAAAATCGTATATATTTAATTCATAAAATCTAATGGTCAGTTACATCAAAGTAAAGTTTGTAATTAAAATGATTAATTATTCATGCCAGAGGCTATAAATGCAGGAAAAAAAGTTACCTAAAATACAGAAAGTATACATTTCTCCTCTGGATACAACATTTTATCTTTTAATAGAGAAAAAAAAAAAATCTTCAGATTTCAGAGACTCAATAGGATTGGGGATATAAAAGTCCTGACTGACTAGATGATTGTACCTAGAGAAAACAAGCTCCAACTCAGCACTTTTATTACCCATTTATCATACAATATAGTACACAATTTATGACATTTCTTATACCTGCTTGAAACAAATTAGTCTTTATTTTTCAAAAGTTAGTCAGGTTTTATATAAAATAAAATATCAGACTTTTGTTATTATAGTAAAAAACAATTCAATGTACAAAAATTTCATGACAAGATGCTTTAGGTAATTTTATATTGCATCACTTAATGAAAAAGAGAACTTGAAAAAGAAGAAATTACTTCAGCTGTTTGTGAAATATCAAATTACCTTAGCGTGTATTTTAAGAGAGCTTGTTATATGTCAGGCTGTTTACATGTATTCACAGCTAACAATAAAATGTTTGCTATTATTAGCCAATTAACTTTCCTAGTGTGCAGATTGCACACTGCCAACCCATGGGCCACCTTTCAACCCATGGGCCACCTTTACTTAGTAGTGATGTTCTTGGGTCTACACCATTGATATATTTTTTAAGGTAAAATTAGCATTTCAAATTGGGTTATTTCACAAGGAATTCTGGATTATCAGCTTTCCTTATATACTTTGGAAGATCTTGGAGACTTGGCCTTGAATGATTGAGCTGGGCTGTGTGAGACTGTGCCTTTAAGTGGAAAGTTCACTATGTAGTTTATCACATTCCCCATCATACCATATTTTCTTACACCTGACTTATTTAACTTGTTCATAATTTATGCCTATCCCTGTAGGTATTTAAGTTTGTGAGTCCTGCTGCAAAATAGAGAATTTTTCCAGATGATGTCTAAATCCTCAGAATGATTACAGGATTGTGGTAAATATTTTTAACATATATATATATGTATATATGTTCATATATATACTTAGTTTAACAATACATACCCATAAGTCAATATTTTTCCCACCTTTTTGGGAAAAGTACAAAAGGGAATGACAATATTTAATTTAGCTCTTCAATCCCAAGGAAGTTTTATAAACTCCATTTGCCATGGAAACTTCTTGGGTGGAAGATTTCTAGGAAAATGATTAATGAGAAGTAGTGATCATAGAAAAAAATTAATATAATACCTGGATTCGTTGTGTATATCCTAAGACAGCTAAAGGCAAATATTATTTTCCCAGGAAAACTGTTTTTAAATTACAGATTAAATAAAGTATATGAGGACGTAGAACTACAAACGAGTGAAAGAAAATAAAAATACTTCACCTCCTCCCTGCACAAACCTTACCAATCATTTTAACCATACAACATACTTTAATCCTTATATTTACTTTTTTTGCATTGTTATTCTAATTTAAAAAACAATTTGAAGTGAGTTGCAAAATAAAATACAATATGGAATAAGGTCATTAAAATGCAGAAAAACATAAACCCAAGGGCACAGGCATCTTAGTTGATTCAATTGTATTTGCGCACTGAATTTAGAACTGTATTTTGTTGCATCTACAACAAAAATGTATGTATATGTGTAGAGACTTGATAAACAATTCTGCCTATACTAGAATGTATGCAAATGTATCTAAACAAACATTTCTTCATAAAATTTAAAGGTGGGTATACCATGTGATACGTTGATAGTGAGTTTTGACATATGTTAAAAATATGTTAAAAAGTAGTAACAAAAATAAAATAATGAAAGTTGAAACAAGTGTAACAGACAGAATTCTAAGATGGCCCCTATGATTCCCTCTCCCTGATGTATATTCTCTGTATAATCCTCTCCACTTGACTGTAAGTATAGTGGATTTTAATCTCATGATTAAGTTATTCTATAGGGCAAAGGTGAAAGGATTTTGCCGATGCCATTAAAAAACCAAGACTATTGACTTTGAGTTAATCAAAAGTTTATCCCAAGTGGGCCTGATCTAATCAGGTAAACCCTTAAAAGGGACTTGTCCCTTTGTAAAGGAAGAGAGTTGAGGCACCACCCCAGAGAATCTCTTGCTAGATTTGAGGAAGTACCATATTGTGAGAGGCCCTGCAGAGAGGACTATGCAGTAAAGAATCTGCAAGACTTAAAGCATCAGCCCTGGCTGATGACCAGCAAGAAAATGTGGACTTCAGTCCTACAACCATGATGAAATGAATTCTGCCAACAACCAGAGGGCTTGAAAGAAGACTCAGAGCATCATATGAGCTTGCAGCCCAACCAACATCTTGTTTTCAGCCTGGTGTGACTCTGAGCTGAGGGCATAGCTAACCCATTTCTGGTTCTTGACCTATGGAACCTGTGACATAATAAAGAGCTATTGTTGTTTAAGGCTATAAATGTGTGGTAAATTGTTATGCAGGAATAGAAAACAAATACAACAACATAGAGTTTATTTCTCTTTCATGTAAAAGTAGCCTAGAGGTTGAGTAATCCAGGACTAATCTGTTGTCTGAGTCATCAGGATCCTTATCTTGCTGCTTTGCCATTCTTAGTATGTCACCTCATGGTATAAAATGGTGCCTCAAAATCAAGCCATCACATCTACTAGTAGACAGTAGGAAAAATGAGGGTAAAAAGTAGGCATTTTCCTCTGAGAAGTCTAGGAATCACAAAACACTTGTGATTTTATCTCTTTGGCCATTATTTAGCTACATGGCATGTGCAGTTGTGTAAAGTAATGATTTTGACAATCTGAAGAAACAGAAAATTAGCATGTAACTGGCGTATCTCTTTTAAATGAAAGCTATCTTAAGAGAATAGATTCTAACAAATTTGTGGTTATTCTATTATTTTGAAAGAGGAATCCATATGCTTTACAAATTATATTATATATGAAGCTCAGACTTCATATCAAATCACAGTTCCACAACTTAATATGTGGCTTGAGAGTCAAGTAAGTTTGTTTTTGTAATCTGTAAAATTGAGGCAATTATTCCAATTTGTAGGCACTCTTAGATTAAGTGAAAATACATAGAGGTATAGGAGATGAAGGTGCCAATTATGCAATGTTACAATACAGTATGGTAGCTGCGTTCACTTACTAAGGAGTATGAGTCATCAGGTTGCCCTACTGGGTGAGGAATACTATTTTTCAGCACTTGGACAAATATATAGTTAAAACCACAGATTACTACAATATGTAACATGAATAGGAAAAAAAAACTAAAGAGAAGTTGTTTTTAATCCACCACTTTGCCCATTATTTTCCTAATACTATAGGAAAATGAAATGGAATTCCAGTAGACTTGAGTATCAAAAGTATCACTACATAAATTAACAAAATAATCTATTCGATAAGGCCACTTAAGACAGCCAATTTAAATATTAAGATTTAAATTAAAGGCCACTTAAGACAGCCAATTTAACTCTTAAGAGTAATGAATTATGGTAAATGGATACTCTGTTGATTATCATTCTCATTTTCCATATGGATTGCTTAACCAATTATTTCAACTGCGACTTAAGATTGGTTACTCTTGTTTGTATGTAGTTTTGTTAACACTGAGAAGGTCTAAATTTCCTGTTTGCTAGTGCTGCTAGATATTTGCCTGATTCCCTTATTAGATAGTGTATATTTTGTTCACTGAGGTTAAAATGAAATTAGGGGGAGATCATTAAGACAGAGCTCCATTTTCTTTATGTGAAATATTTACATCAACTGTTTCATTTCTCAACAATCGTTTCTCTGATTTTAGCTGTAGTAACAGGAAATAGTCTTTAAAAATATATTGACGGACTGAAAATTGCACCAGGTTTTGTGATGCAGATTTCAGATACTTCCTGTAAGTTGAATCAAATCTGACAAGAGGTTTACGAATGCTACAAATACATATGCCACCATGTAAGTATTCATTATTCTCAATTAATTGCTCTATAAGATGAAATAATGTACAGCTAACAATCAGAATTAGAGCCACCTTATACCAAACTTGATTCTTTCTCACACAAAATATGAAATTAAATTATCTAATCTGGTGATTGATTTTAGAAGAAAGGTAATATGTTTTGAGGGGATTTACAGAAGACTACTTGATCACATATATTTTGAATTAATATGTGTGTGAATTGATAGTATTTCTGTTGAATAATATATACACACATATATAGTGCACATATATCTATATATGTATATGTATTTATATATGTGCATATGCATTATCTTATAGACATCTATATATGTACTTGTGTGCCACATATGCTTTCATTTCAAGAACAATAGCAATAGCAAATTCTTTTGCAATAAAAGCAAAGAGAAATTTTAGGAAATGTACATCTATTCTTGTTTCATTCAATTCTTTTTCCCAGTTTATGCTTATGTACAAGATATCTGGAAATTAAAGACCTATAGATAAAAGAAAGTAAACATTAAAAATAATACAAATTCAGGCCAGGTGTAGTGGCTCATATCTGCAATTTTAGCACTTTCAGAGGCCAAGGTGGGTGGATGGCTTGAGCCTAGGAGTTTGAAACCAGCCTGGACAACATGGTGAAATCCCATCTCTACAAAAGATATAAAAATTAGCCAGGTATTGTGGTGCACACCTGTAGTCCCAGCTACTAGGGAGGCTGAGGTGAGACAATCACCAGAACCTGGGAGGTCGAGTTTACAGTGAACTGAAATCACACCACTGCACTCCAGCCTGGACAACACAATGAGACTGTCTAAAAAAAAAATCATCATCATCATACAAATTAAACAACAAAAGAACTGTTCATAATATGAGTTTATATAAGTATGTAGAGGAATATCTTGCTTAAGATTGATAAATCCATGAAGATCATATTTTAAACCCACAGATTTTGCCTAAAAATATCAAGTAATTATGAAAAAAATTAGAATAAAATGTCACATTCATTTTTATCATGTTTTTTATTATGATTTGTCTTTGTTACATTGGACATAACACAAACTATGATCACTGAAAACTCATATATTTCCTGATTATATTTTGTTAATAATCTGTTTCCTAATGATAATAATTTTGAGAGTTTCAAATACTGGTTTTATAGAAAATTCCTTTTTTAAAGGGAAAAAAAAATCTGAATTATAAATAATTGAGTCCTATTATTGTCTGCATGTGGGCTGGCGAGTATGAGAAAGTGGAGTAGTTAGCTTTAATTATCTGGATAATTTATTTCTGTCAACCCAGCCTTGGTGCCCTTTCCTTTCAAAACTGAAAAGTTATATTAGAAATTATAGTTCGTCTTAAAGGAACTATAACATTAAAGATGACATTTCAGCACATTTGTGGATAAGTTATTTTCACTATGTCACCTTTTCCTGTGATAGTTGTGCAGTGTTCCTATCCTAGGCTAGAGATTGAAAGAGTAGATGACAGGAGGGTCAGGGGACTCTTCTCTCTCCCTTGGAGGCTCCTACCATTGTCGTCTGCAATCAGATTGTTAGCATGTCAGCTCAGTCTGTCAGAATCCCCTTAGTGCTGCTCAGCCAGCTAAGAGAAAATACCTTGTGTACTGGCTGTGGATGTCCCTTAACAACACCCAGCCACTCAGTCATGCAGCCTAAATGGGGCAGCAGACAGCACCTTCACACCAGTGTACGGTAACTGAGCTTTCCATCGATGTGTCCTGACCTTATAAGAAGCGCCACAAAGGGCCAGGGTGAAGAGCCCAGAAAGGCTTGATTGCTACTAACCTTCTCTTGTCTGTTAAAAATGGCAGCTTCTTTTACTCCAGTCACTCAGAAACAAATGTAATAAAACAATCTTTACTCAGAAAACCAATAAAGTATTTCTTTTATGCAGTGATGAAACACAACCACTAGATGACACCAAGAGATAGTTTCTATGTCTGATTAATATCCTGTACTCAGTTGTCTGTTCCAAGGTGACATTCTCGCTAAGATTTTCAGAGATCACAGATGCAGGCCAATTAAGTGATCTAAGTTTTTTAAGTTGTCTTGCTTTGATATGATCAATTATCATCTAATCAAGAAGACAAAGTCAAACAGGAACAAAATAAAACAAAATACAAAGCAAAAAGCAGATATGGCGTCATTTGGACACTCAGTCTTAAACATTTCTACTTCCGTTTCTTGCTGTCTGTACCATTAATATGATACTTCCAGTGAGTCATTACTGTGATTTAGAAAAGTTGTGCCAAAAATCTCTATCATAAATCCTTCTCAGGGGCTTGAAATTCAATCATAATATTCTCTCCACACTACATGTATAAGCCAAGTCTCAGCAATATGCTAATATATTTTATACAGTTGTAAACAATTGGCCTGCGTATGCATCCCTGTCAGAAAGAGAAAAACTGTAAAGACTAATAAGATTTAACTTTCAAATGATTATCCGTATTTCCTTCAAAAAATAACCAGTTTCATCTCAGATTTTATATGCTGATGGTTCATTGCAAATTGACATAGCTTTTGTATATAGTAGAATACTGTTGTAATAGCAGGATATCTATATAATAAGAGTTGCATGCAAATTTCAAAATCTACTACTTAACTAGTAAAATTCTTCAGAAGTCCAAAAGCATAAAGAAACAGTTAATATTAAATACATAATTCTAATAACTATTGCTTGAAACTTCTTGGTAAAGTTTCTATGTGCAGCTTTGAAAATATAATGGATTTCATTATTTTAGCCATTTCCATATGGCAAACAAAATTGCAGTTTTTCAAAAAATATATTTACTATCAGAAAAATTGTATATTGATTAAATAATGGGAAAACTCAATGCTCTTGGTCATAAAAGCATACAATTATCTCTAAAAGTAAAACGTGTGGAAAGTAGCAGAACACAAGATCATACTCATGTATTAAATATTAATTTAGTAAATCACATGTACATCCATTAATTACAAAAGTAAAATGACAAGAAAAAACAAATATGACTTCAATCTGAAATAACTATTTTTTTGAAAACCACTACATTCTACTCTGATTATTTAGGACATCCTTTCTGTTTCCTTTGTGGTTTTTGGAACATTATATGTGTGATTTTCCTGAATTTTATGGGATTTTCTGACATTATGGCAAGATTTTCTAATTTAAATAATACTGATATTTTGGAGTCAATATACAAAGGCATATTTCACATTAACTCGTTAAAAAGTCTTAGTTCATTGGCATAAGAAATGTGTATACCTATATAGACCACATCTTTTTTTTTTTTTTTTCTTGTTTTCTCCAAGCTTAGGATGGATTCACTAAAATCTTGGTTTGTTTCCAATGGTAAAATGTTAACTTTATTATAAATTGTGTGTACCTATTTTTCATTAGAATTCCTCTGAAATTCCATAAGATTGTAGAAAATTAGCCACTCAAAAATATTTTACTTTTAGAATAAATTTATAATTTTAAAAAGTTAGCCATTTTGTTTTATTGAAATACATAGATGGGAGGAAGGTCTTACAGTTTTATACCAATCACTTATTTTCCCTGAGGTTCTATTGAGTTACTTCTTCTCTGTTGAATTAACTGTGTTAACTTTGCACTTCAGAGAAAAATGTGGATTTCAAGTCTATAAAATGAAACACACATACACACACTCACACACGCCTTATTCTGAAACACCATGCAGAGCACTACAGCTTTGTAATGCCATGACGTGTTAACTCTTCCTTTGTGTTGAAGTCCTGGATCAGTAGGTGTTATCTTCAAAATCCCATTAATAGAAGTTATATAGAGACAAGGCAACGGAAAGAAAAGTAGCCCTGAAATATTGTAATGCACAGTTGAAATGAGTGTATTAAAGATGAAATATCAAATTTAATTAGATATTTTTTGCTTGTTTTGCATCTTTTGTTTTTTTAATGTCCTAACCTTTTCAGTCACTTAAATAGATTTTTTGTCATTTGATTATATTTATGGAAAAGCTTCGATTACTAACCATCTGAGTTTTAGAGGGAGACCTCACAAAGCAGCTTAAAATAATTTGGCTGTCTAATTTATTTTTCTTCCTTTTCTTGATAGAGATATTTTCTTTATTTTTCCCTCCATTTACAGGTGCAGAATTAAAGAACATGTTCGCTCACTATATTATTGATGCACTTAAGTGGAGTGTTCCAAAGCATGTAATTACCATGTAGGCTTATGGCCCTGAAGTAGCCCAGGATAGTGGTGCTGCATATCCATGATTTGAAGGACATACAGTGATGATTATAGAGGCAGTACTCTACATCCATTCTAGCCCTTTTGTGTTTAGCTGGTTGTCATGGCAAATAATTGGATAGAATTTAAGCCACTTTCTTCCAAGTGGGAAATTCATAATTTTACCCTTCACCTAATTTTGTAGATACTTTTAAAGAATCTTAAAGTTTCTACAGGAATGACGTAGAGCAGTGTGGGAAAAATTTTTCACATTCAGCAGTCTCCTCAGAAATTAAACTTCCGTGTAGGGGGTAAATAAATCAATTTCCATTTTCATTAAATGGCTTTATTTTCCTATAACTAAGCCACAGACTTTGAGTTCCTTCATTAAAACAAGGCCAATGTGGTTTACTTTGACAGCTTCCAAGATTAATGGAAAAACAGAGTAAAATATTGAAATCTTATTAAATTTTAGCTAAAATGACATTTTGCCTATAGTCCTGTCTGCAAAAGCTTAAAACCTTTTCAAAACACAGCTGATGGAGGAAATTGTAACCAGAAATGGTTTATGCTAATAGCATAATAGGGTTTGTCATAGGGAGGGTATTAATTGACCCAAAGGATATGTAAGTCAGGTAATAATGATACATTTCATGATTACTTTCTGTTTTAGTTGTATAATATTGAAAGATAAATGTTTTATAATATATCCTCCTTTTATTTGTAAAATACAGTTACAAAACCTTCAAAAATTTAGAATTGATGGATTTTAGTCATTATCCAGCCCAATTATTATCTGAGGTATCGTTCAGCCAAATTTTATTTAATGAACACCCTTTGAATACCAGTTCTCTGTTAACAATTGAGAATAATTAGATAAACAATCTTTTAAATGAATAAACAAAATCAAATAGTCTTACCTTCAAGAAGCTTACATTCTAGAAATATCAAGATATGAAAAATTATGGCCAAGACAATTGTAGCCATTTAATACAGACCAGAATCCAAGTCCATATTTCCAAAACTGTCATTCTTTGGACAAAAGTCCCCTGTGTCAAGGTTCCCTGCCGTTTAATTACAATGTTGCATAATTCCTTTTACATTTATCAGGACCTGAATGCTAAATCACATAGTGGAGAGCACAAGGTAGAAATTGTATGGAATCCTCAGGGATGTGATATGTTTCTCTAAAATTAGAATTCTTCTTCATGCCCAGAATCACTTATTTCTAAGTAAAGGTAAGGAAAATTTTCATAAAGAATTGGGAAACCATATAAACAGTGGAGAGAAGGCATAAAAGGTAAAAAAGGGAGACAGAAATGGAACCAAAAAGCAGATGATCTTGACAGTAATACTTAAAATACCTACTGCTTGTATCTATAAATTTGAATTAAAGTTTTGACTTACTCCATGTCTGACAGCCCACAATATTTAAAGAAATTATAAAATCATTCATCAGGAAAATACCAATATGATGTAGTACAATTTGTGAATGTCTAATCTCAATCATGCTGTGACATGTGGGGAAAAAAAAAAAAAAACAGAATAACACTGTTCAAGATACAACTAAAATTAGATCCCTGAGGTCCTGTTACAGCCTAAGAGTAATACCAGGTCATTGCTACAAAAAGTTTTATTGTACAGTCACTAAAAGATATATTTACTCTGCAAATCCTAACAAGAACAGACATCATTGTATATATACTATACAGTGACGCAGTAGAAACAAAGTTCTTGCAAGTTAGGAAATCTCTTTTTCCACAAATATGCTAGTTATTATTTAGTCATTGGAAAACCAAGTGTTCTTTTATTTCCTACTTACCATTTTGAGTTTCTATTTGCCCTAATTTAGTATTAGGATGAAAACAAAGGTAGCATATCAGATATGGGCTCTTTGAGATCCGTTAAATAAAAGCAAAGTATAATCAATTATCACAGTGTTAAAATTAAACATTATAAGAAAGGACATAACTATGAAAAACTAACAAAGAAACACAGCAAAGAACAAAATGTCTTTGGAAAGACACGTAAAATATATGTCCAACAAGGAGAAACAGAAAAACTATTCAAAATTTTAAGTCTTTTCTTTGCAAAGGTCTATAAATGAGCACCAAGTGAGCTAAAATATTATTATTATTGCTCAACTGAATTTAGGCAAGTATCATATTATTCTAGTTTGCTGGTATGAGAGACATTTTTCCTAGGACAATTTAAGGTTAAGTGTATAAACTAAAACGTATAAGTTTTGATAGTAACTGAATTGCATGCCAAAGAAGCTACAAACTGTAGTTCACTAACACAGAAAAAAAAATTGTTTATCATGACTGGCATCTTTTTACTATAATATGTATCTATCTTCATTATTCTTACTCATGGGTAATGTTTGTTTACATAACTTTTGGTCTCATTCGTCATTTGGGATCTTCAGTAATGGAAGACATTTCCCTTAGAGATTTACCCCAAATACATACTTTTAAATTAACATTATGTTATTGCTTTATAAGTATGTATTCAGGATTTTAAAGATCATCTTGCCAGAACATAAAATAAATAAAGGCTGGATGGATCAGAAACCATTAAAACAAACTACATTTGCTGCAAAACAGTGGCAGTGGGGAAA
>NW_012114933.1:1828178-1883484 GCF_000951035.1 Colobus angolensis palliatus | reverse complement strand
CCCTTTGTTTAGATGCTCCATGTAAACCACTTTAAGTAAAATCAAGAAAATGAAAAAGTTTGACATAGGAGAGTAGGAAATATGAATAATGTTGTTTTGTGCACATAAACATCAACTTTTATATGACATACATGGTGGAAAAATAATTTATAGAAATATTTTAACAACAAAATGCTTTTCCCTCAGGTGCCATTATCATCATTATTATCATTATCATTATTATTTCATAAATGGAATTGGCAAATACAGACCATGAGCCAAATAAAGCTCATGGACTGTTGTAAGATTTTTAAACTTAGGATATAATTTATGCACTATAAAATTCACACTTTAAAAGTGCACAATTCAGTGCTTTTTAGTATATTCACAATGTTGTGCAACTATCAAGATTATTCCAATACATTTGTATTACTCTGAAAAGAAATGACGTATCTATTAGCTATTACTCCCCATTACCCTTTCACCTCATACCCAGATAACCACTGATCTACTTTCTGTTTATATAAATTTGCCTATTCTGCACATTTCATAAAAATGCAGTCACACAATGTGGCCTTGGTGTCTGGTTTCTTATACTTGCTATGCATGTATCAGTAATTCATTCCCTTTTATGGCTGGATAATATTCCACTGTATACCTATATCATAAATTAATTTTTATTCATCAGTTGATGGGCAGTTGGGTTGTTTTTACTTTTTGGTTATTATTAGTAACGCTGCTATGAACAAATGGCCTGTTATACACATTGTTGTGTGAATATTGTCAGTTCTCTTGGGTATATCTCTAAGAGTGGAATTGCTGCATCATGTGGTAACTCTATATTTAACTTTTTTAGAAATTGTCAAAGTGTTTTCCAAAGTATCTGTACCATTTTACATTCTCATTTAGCAATATACGAATATACGAGAATTTCAGTTTCCTCACATCCTCACTAAGACTTTTATAGTTCATCTTTTTGATTATAGCAATCTTAGTGGGTATAAAGTTTTATCTCATCAGGGTTTTGATTTGCATTTTCCTGATCCATCTTCTTATATGCTTATTGGATATTTATATATCATCTGTACAAAAATATCTACATAAATCTTTGTCCATTTTTAAACTGAGCCATTTTATTGTTAAGTTGTAAGAGCACTTTATGCATTCTTGATAACAGTCTGCTATCAAATATATGATTTTAAATACTGTCTTCCATTCTTTGGATTATCTTTTCAATTTTTCAAGCTATCTTTTTCAAAAAGATAGCTTTTGAATCTTAAAGATATCTTTTGAAAAGATATCAAATAATATCTTTTCAAGGTATCCTTTGAAACACAGAAATATTTCATTTTGATAAATTTCAATTCATCTGTTCTTTTTTGCCTTGGTTACTTTTATTTTAGCTGTCATATTTTAAAAATTGTTGTCTAAATCCAAGGTCATGATGATTAATATATTTGTTTTCTTCTTAGAGTTTTGTAGTTTTAGCTCTTACATTTAGATTTCATTCATTTTGAATTAACTTTGTGTATGGTGTGAGGTAGGGGGGCCAGACTAATTCTCTTGCTTGTGAACATCCAGTTGTCTTAGCACCATTTATTGAAAAGAGCATGCTTTCCATAGTAAATTGTTTTGCACCCTATTAAAAATTTATTGGCTGTAAACATAGGGTTTTATTTTTCAGGAATCCCAATTCTATTCCATTAATCTACATATCTATCTTAATACTAATAAAAGACATTTTTTCTTAGTAAAGCTTTTGTATTATGTTTAGAAATGGAGAATTGTGAATTCTAACTTTGTTATTGTTTCTCAAGGGTATTTTGGCTATTCTGGGTCCCTTCCATTTCCATATACATTTTAGTATCTGTTTGTAAATTTCCAAAGAAACACAGCTGGGATTTTGATAGGGATTACAGACATTATGTATATAGATTAACTTGAGGAGTTTTGCTCCTTAGATAATAAAGTCTATTAATCATTGTTCAAGGGATGCAATTCCATTTATTCAGGTCTTCTTTAACTTTCTTCAACTATGTTTTGTCATTTTCAGTGTATAAATTGTTCATTTCATTTGTTAAATTATTCCTAAGTACTTTTATTTTTAAAAGTATTTTAAAACAAATTATTGTCTTAATTTCATTTTTAGATTTTTCATTGCTGGTCTATAAATATACAATCAATTTTTGCATATGGACCTTGAATCGTGAAAATTTGCTGAACTTGTTCATTAGCTCCAATAGTTTGCTGTTGATTTCTTAGGATTTTCTGTACACAAATAATATTGTCTACAAGTCGAGAGAGTTTTATACTTTTCACATTCCAATTTGTATGCCTTTTTTCATCAAATGTCTTTTATAAAACCTCTAGCACAATGTGGAATAGAAGTATTAACAGTGGATATTCTTGTCTGTTTCCTGATCTTAAGTAAAATACTTTGAGTCTTTTACCATTAAATATGATGTTAGCTCTGAATTTTTTTGTAGACATGTTTATCAGATTGAGGAAGTTCCCATATATTCATGGTTTGTTGAATGTTTTATCATGAAAGGGTGTTGGATTTGTCAATCTTTTGAGAGAATAGTGAAGGTTTTGAGCTTGATTCTTTAACATGGTACATGAGGTATTACATTGATTGATTTTTAGTATGTTGAACCAATTTTACATTGCTATAATTAATTGCATTTGGTTATGTGGTATGGTAGTTTTTCTATATTGCTGGATTGAGTTTACCAGTATATTGTTGAAGACATTTGCATGTATACTCATAAGAGTAATTGGTCTATAGTTTTCTTTTATTGTGATGTCTTTGTCAAGAATTGATTTTAGGATAATAAAGCCTTTAGATATTGAGTGAGGAAGTACTCATACTCTTCTATTTTCTGAAAGAGTTTATGAAGGATTGGTATTTGCATTTCTTTAAATATTTGGTAGAATTCACCAGAAAAGTCATATTGTTTTGGGATTTTTCTTTATGGGAAGTTTTTAGACTAAAATCCCATCTCTTTATTTGTTATAGACCTATTCAGATCTTCTGTTTCTTCTTAAGTCAGTTTTGGTAGTGTACATCTTTGTATAATTTTTTTTCTATTTCATCTGATTTATTTGTCTAATTTGCTAGTAAATAGTTTTTCATAGTATTTCATTATAATCCTTTTTATTTGTGTAAGGTTAGTAGTACTATCTCTTCTTTCAGTTTGGCTTTTAATAATTTGAACCTTCTCTCTCTTTTTTTTCTTGATTATTCTAGCTAATGTTTTATCAATTTTGTTGATCATTTCAAGTAACCAACTTTGGGTTTTGTTGCTTTTCTTTACTGTTTTTCTTTTCTCTTATTTACTTGTTTCTTCTGTAATCATGATTAAATACTTACTTGTGCTTATACAAGTTTATATTAGTCCATTTTCACACTCCTCTGAAGAAATAGCCACAATCGGGTGATTTAAAAAGAAAATAGGTTTAATTGACTCACAATTCCACACAGCTGGGGAGGCCTCAGGAAACTTACAGTCATGGCAGAAGGCAAAGGAGAAGGAGGCATCTTCTTCAGAGGGTGGTAGGATGGAGGGAGTGCAAGCAGAGTAAATGCCAGGTGCTTACAAAACCATCAGATTTTGTGAGACTCACTATCATGAGAGAGGCAGGGAGGAAACCACTCCCATCATCCAATTACCTCCACCTTGTCCTGCCCTTGACATGTGGGGATTACTGGGATTATCGGGATTACAATTCAAGATGAGATTTTTGGTGGGGACACAACTAAGCCATATCATTCTGCCCCTAGCCCCTCCCAAATCTCATGTCCTCACATCTTAAAGCACAATTATACATTTCCATCAGTCCCCCAAAGTTTTAACTCATTCCAGCTTTAACCCAAAAGGCCATGGCCAAATTTTCATCTGAGACTAGTCAAGTTCCTTCCATCTATGAGCCTGTAAAATCAAAAGCAGGTTAGTTACTTCCTAGATACAATGGGGGTTCAGGCATTGCATAAATACACTCATTCCAAATGGGAGAGATTGGCAAAAAAAATGGGGGAATACAGGCCCCATTCAAGTCCAAAATCCATCAGGGTAGTCATTAAACCTTGAAGCTCCAAAATGATCTCCTTTGACTCCACGTCATCCAGGTCATGCTGATGCAAGATGTGGGTTCCCACAGCATGGGCAACTCCACCCTTGTGACTTTTCAGGGTACAGCCAACCTCCCACCTGCTTTCATGGGCTGGCATTGAGTGTCTGCAGCTTTTCCTGGTGCATGGTGCAAGCTGTCAGTGGATCGACCATTCTGAGATCTTGAGTACAGTGGCCCTCTTCTCACAGTTCCACTAGACAGTGTCACAGTGTGAACTCTGTGTAGGGGCTAAAATTCCACATTTGCCTTCTGAACTGCCCTAACAGAGGTTCGCCATGAGGACTCTGCCTCTGTAGCAGCCTTCTTCCTGGACATCCAGGCATTTCCATACCTCCTCTGACCTAGGCTGAGGTTCCCAAACCTCAATTCTTGGCTTCTATGCAAACACAGAATCAGGATCAGGTGGAACCCACCAAGACTTGGGACGTGCACACTCTAAAGAAATGATCTGAGTTGTACCTTGGCTCCTTTTAACCGTGACTGGAACTGAAGCAGCTGGGATGCAGGGCACCATGTCCCAAGGCTGCAGAGAGAAGGGGGCCCTGGACCCAGTCCATGAAACCAACTTTTCCTCCTAAGCCTCCAGGCTTGTGATGGGAGAGGCTGCCTTGAAGATCTCTGATATGCCCTGGAGATATTTTCCCCATTGTTTTGGTGACTAACATTTGGCTCCTCTGCAGTGGGCTTGAATTAATTTCTCCCCAGAAAGTGGGTTTTTTCTTTTTCTACCCCATAATCAGATGCACATTTTCCAAACTTGTATGTGCTGATTACTCTCAAACGCGTAGGTGCTTAGAAATTTCTCCCACCAGACACCCTAAATCATCTCTCACAAGTTCAAAGTTCCACAGATCTCTAGGTCAGGGGCACAATGCCACCAGTCTCTGTGCAAAAGCATAGCAAGAGTGACCTTTACTTCAGTTCCCAGCAAGTTCCACATCTCCATGTGAGACCACCTCAGCCTAGACTTTATTGTCCATATCACTATCTGCATTTTGTTCAAAGCCATTCAACAAGTCTCTAGGAAGTTCCAAACTTTCCTACATTTTCCTGTCTTCTTCTGAGCCCTCCAAGCTGATTGAATCTCTCTCTACCTGTTACCCAGTTCCAAAGTTGCTTCCACATTTTCAGGTATCTTAATAACAGTACCCCACCTGGTACCCACTTATTGTATTAGCCTGTTCTCATGCTGCTATTAAAGAAATACCTGAGACTGGGTAATTTATAAAGAAAAGAAGTTTAATTGACTCACAATTCCACATGGCTAGAGAGGCCTCAGAAAACTTATAATCATGGCAGAACGCAAAGGAGAAGCAGGCACCTTCTTCAGAGGGAGGCAGGACAGAGTGAGTGCAAGCAGGGGAAATGCCAGATGCTTATAAGATCATCAGATCTTGTGAGACTCACCCACTATCACAAGAACAGCATGGGAGAAACCACTCCTATGATCTAATTACCTCCACCTGGTCCCACCCTTGACATGTGGGAATTATTGGGATTATAGGGATTACAATTCAAGATGAGCTGTTGGATGGGGACACAGCCAAACCATATTAAGGCTTTAGTTTGCTCAATTGTTTTCTGACTTTTTAAGGTAAAATGCTAGTTCATTGATGTGAGGTTTTCTTTCTTTTTAAAATATATATCATTAAAGATATACATTTCACTCAAGGCAATTTTTTAGATTATAGTCCATAAGATATGATATGTTAGGTTTTTGTTTCACTTATCTCAAAGTATTTTTAATTCATCTATGATTTTTTCTTTGAATCATTGGCTATTTAAGAGTTTTAATTTTTACATATTTGTGAATTTCCCAATTTTCATCTACTATTGAAAATACTACAATTTAATCCCATTGTAGTCAGAAAACGTATTTTATATGATACCTACTCTTTTAAATTGCCGAGCTTATTCTTTTAACTAAACTTAGACTATCTATGTAAATGTTTCATGTGTACTTGGGAAGAATGCATATCCTGCTGTTTTTGGGTGGATTGTTCTATAAATGTTTGGGAGGTGTAGTTGGCTGGTAGTACTGTTCAAGTTTTCTATGTAGTGTTAATCGTCTGCCTTTTTCTATCCATTATTGAAAGTGGGGTACTGACGTCTTCCATTGTTATTGTTAAATATTCTATATCTCCCTTGATTCCGAAAAATTTTTCTTTCATGTATTTCGGGGATCTTTTGTCAGATGCATATATGTTTATAATTTTTGTAACTGCTTGATAGTTTAACCCATTCATTATTACAAAATATCCTTATTTACTAATAACCATTTTCACTTTAAAGCCTATTTTCTATAGCCACTCAACCTTTTACTTTAGGTTTACTTACGTCTTTGAATCTAAATTGTCTCTTTTAGACAGTATATAGTTAGTTTAAAAAAAAAAAACTTCTGTCAATTTCTAGTTTTCAATTGTAATAATGAATCCATTTTCATTTAATGTAATTGCTCATAAAATTGGATTTATCTGTTTTTTTCTATATGTCTTGTTTTTGTTCCTTGATTCTATTGCTGCCTTTTTGTGTGTGTGTTAATGATTTTTCTACTTTGTAATGCTTTATTATAGTTTTCATTATATGTTTCAGTTGTTTCTTTGTGCTTGCCCTAGTAAATATAATTTATATTTTAACTTAGAACAATCTAGTTCAGATTAATACCAATTTAACTTCAACAAAGTACAAAAACATTATATACTGTTTTATAGTATCAGCCCTCCTTTACTCTAGTTGTCATACATTATATCTTTAAATATTCTGTGCCAATACACATAAAGTTTTAATTATTGCTTTCTAAAGTTGTCTTTTAAATCAGAAGGGAATGTTTCAAAAAATAAATATATTTATGCTATCTTTTGTGTAACTGATGTAGTTACCTTAACTGATGCTCTTCATTTCTTCAAATAGGTTCAAGTTATTATCTAATGTTCTTTCATTTCACCCTGAAGGATAGGATTTTCTTTAGTATGTCTATTTGCTAACAGCATATTTTATGTGTTTTTTAAAGCTAATTATCTTTTAAATTTTTATTTTTTGAGGATAATTTTGTCAATATAGAATTCTTGGCGGATAACTTTTTAATTTTCTAGTGCTTTCAATATGCCTACTGGCCTATAATGTTTCTGATGATAAATCAAGTGTTGATCTTATTGAAGATTTTTTATGTTATGAGTCCCTTCTCTCTTGCAACTTTCAAAGTAGTCTTTTTGTTTGGCTTTTAGCCATCTTATTATGATATATCTACGTGTAGATCTCTTGGAATCTAGTGAGATTTTTTAGATGTATAGATTAATGTCTTATATCAAACTTAGAAAGACTTAAGCAATTATTTCTTCAAATATTTTCCCATCATTCTCTTTCATGTTCTTTGAGTTTAACATTATGTGTATGTAGATATGTTTGATGGTATTTCCTAGGTCTCTGAGACAATATTCATTTTCCTTTTCTTTTGGAATCATAGTACATGAAGGTCCCACGCCAAGGAGTCCCAGAAACGTCTTTCCCACCCTCTAATAATTTTACTCACTCACATGATTTTATTTTAACTTTACCCCCTTGGTAGGGGTCTGTAGGTTATGATTCAGACTGGTAAAGATATCAGCCAGGTACAAAGTCAGCATTTACCTTACGAGAGTTTTTGTTTTTATTTTTATTTTAACTTTACTCATGGGTAGGAGAGTTGAGGCAAGAAGCTTTAACTTGAATCAGCCAGAATCCAAGGTTGGCCCAGTATCAATATCCACTTCAGTTTTCTCCCTTTCTTTAATTTTAGCTACTACAGATATCAATAACCAAGAAATTGTAGATTTAGTTTATTTCTTACTACTTTACATATCATTATGCATTCAAACTCTTCGAGAGTTTGATCCATTATTTCTTAACTCTATTGGTAACTTTTGCTTCTATTAATTGATCACAACACATCTGCAGCTCCATACTACTGGTAACCCCATGACCATCGAAAAATTCTTTATCCTCTTGCCACTATCATTCTTTCTTCAAAACACATGTTTCAGTGAGTCAGGGTCATTCTTGGAAACACCCACTCCACTCCTGTTACCAGCTACCTAGAGTTAGACAAACTTCAAAGTTTGAGGGCATTGCCAGGTCTGTCTATTCAAGATAGACAGGTTTGGGAAATTTCTAAAACTACCCTAAGTTTTGATGATTTGCTAGAAGCTTTCACAAAAACCATTAAAAGTTATTTTAGTCGTGATTTTACTTTAGTATAAGGAAAAAATACAAATTAAAATCAACCAAAGAAAGGGTTGTTCAGGGTAAAGCCTGGAAGGGTTCTAAACATGAAGATACTGTTATCATCAAGAAACATTTTCTTTCCAGAGTTAACATATGACAATATACATGTAGTGCTGCCAACCAGAGAAGCTCACCAGAGATATGGTATTTGGAGATTTTGGTGGGGGGGGGATTAATTACATATGTATGATCAAGTGATTATCCACATGATTGAATTCAGTATTGAAGTCAACAGATTATCATATGACCCAAGGACACCCCCCAACTTCTTAATCACATGGTTAGTGTTTCTGGCCTCGTTATTTCATACCCTAAAACTGTTAGGTGTTGCAAGCCTCATCCCATCCTAAGATCTGGTATGGCCAACCCTTGGTCTAAACAAACTCTCCTTTGATGACAGAAGTGTATGATGTTGATTACTTCCCAGAATGTGAGGCAAAGGCCGGATCTCTTTCTGACCAATGACAAATTGTTTATGACATGTACTAGACAGATAAGTAAATTACAATTATCTGGAAATGAGGTTTGGATTATCATCAGAAAAACCTGAGGCACAGTTCCCTTCACTAAAGCAATGATAATGATTAGAAAATTCAAGGATTTTTTCCCATATAGGCTTTTTTATACAACAAACACCTGAAAACTTTGTGATTTAAAACACCAATTATTTTTTATCTCATGAACCTGTGAGCCTGCAATTTGAATTAGCTCATCTTGATATAACACCTCAGCTTGAATGCATTCACTCAATGTGTCTGCCAATCCAGCTTGCAGCAGGCCAGTCTGGAATTGGCTTAGTTGAGAGAGAACATCATTGCCCCATGTGATGTTTCATTCTCCAGAAAGCTAGTTTGGACAATTCAACTGGCAGCTGGCCCTTTAGACTTCCAAAAGAGTGAAGAGAAAGTTGCAAGTTCTCTTAGGTTCTGTACTTATACTTGCAAAATCATATCACAAACATGATGAATACAGAGATAGGAATTAATGTGGCCAATGTTTTTGCAATCTAACAAAGGAGGTTATTACCAGAAGCAGTGGGACTACACATTGAATTAATGAAATTAATATATGTCCACAACAGTGTGTATAATGTTATTATAACCTCTGCTTTATAAATGAGAAAGTAAAATTTATTAAGTATCTTTAATGAGATCATATTATTAGTGAGAACTGGGATGAAATAGATCTTCTGACTCCAAGTAGATATTTCCATTAGAACAGATATATAAGTATACAGACATGCATACACACATTTCTTTATTGCTCATAATTCATGTCAATTAGTCTTTATTAGAATATGAGATGTATAAATGTAAGAGAATTTTTGTATTAAAATTGACAGATACATTTTAGAACAAGTTTATGAGCTACGCAAAACTTTTATCCTATACAGTGTTTATATTTAGTACACAGAATTAACATATTTCAAAGTATAGTAACATTATATCCAGTAGGATTATTTCTTATGTAAAGCAAACTGTCTTTCAAATTTGGATTAACCATATCTTTCATGACCCAATATAGGAAGTAAAAGCAGTAAAGTTAGTAGCATACATGGGAATATGGACTCAGAGGATGATGAACAGAAAAAGTCTGTGTAATTAAAAATAGAAATAAATAAAAAATAGACATTGATAAGTATAAATCTAAGGTAAGCTAGTCATAACCCATGCAAATTTTACATATGTTGAATAAGAATAATCTATGGTGCAATTATTCAGTCATGAGAGCTTCTAAAGAGTTTATTCTATATACTTTTAATACAGGTTCTATCCATAGTATTTATTTCTAAATCTTGACTTTAAAAGTGAGTGCATATTTAATCTAACCAGCTTTCATCTTACTGTAACTTTATGAGAAAATTATTC
The DNA here is from genome assembly GCF_000951035.1 of Colobus angolensis palliatus. Lineage (NCBI taxonomy): Eukaryota > Metazoa > Chordata > Mammalia > Primates > Cercopithecidae > Colobus > Colobus angolensis. Next base: position 1,873,243 of record NW_012114933.1, on the reverse strand, counting down.
TCCCTATGTTAAAATCATGGAGCATAATTTGATTTCCTTAGGATATGATTGGTTGATGTTAATCAAATTATTTGTCTTGAATTACTTATACTAGTATTCTCAACAATCTTTTTATACAGATACCTATTAATTTATTTTGATCATTATAGCAGACCCATAAAGACTAAATATGGCAACACAGGCAAATGACAATCTTGATCTGATTAAATGATAAGGTGCTCAAAATATCTTATAAAGCAGGAAATTTTCATTTCAATTTTTAGGAGAAGAAATTTAGAAATTGAGTTTTATAAGGTTGCAAGATCAGTAATCCAAAAAACTGGAACTCAAAAAAGTTTGATCTAGCAATAAAGATTAACTCTTTCTAACTCTTTCTACTGGAGTACAGCAGAAAAAAAGACACATATATCAAAAGGAAAAGTAAATCAGTTGGGTCCAGTATATACATATAAGCTGATGGGATGGGGATTGAGCAAAGGAAGTAGAGAAGATTCTTCAACTACAGAAAAATGTTCCAGTCAGGCAACTTTGTTAATTCTTCCTGATATATGAGGAATCATGTATAAAACGTTCATGGCAATCTTACTTATAATGAACAACATTAAAAAGAACTGAAATGTCCACCGACAATAGAAAGGTAAATAAATCCTAGCAAATGCACATAATGATACAATGGAATATCACATAGCAGTGAGAAACTACAAACTGTTAATACGTACCGCAACATGGATGAGTCTTACAGAATAATGTTGTGTGAAATAACTCAGACAGCAGATGACTACCTAACTCCATCTGTATGAATTTCAAAACCAATATACCTAGTCTGTAGTGACAGAAGTTGGAATGGTGGAGGAGGACATTATGTATCAGTCTGGGTGCTGGTAGTGTTCTATATTTTTACCTAGGTTGTAGAAAATGAGTGTCTAGATGTGAAGAACTTAATAAAGCTTTACTTAATATTTTTGTACTTGATATAAATTATTTTTGTGGGGGAAAGAAAAACAATGTTGCAATGAATTCCCAAAGTAATAATATATTTGAGAAAGTGCAGTGATTCAAAATATATTTTCTAAAGTACAGTGTCAGTCTTCATTGAATACCTTAACATCTCAAAGCACTTATAACTGGCCAGAATTGCTGTAGCTTTAAACCTGAAGATTAGCCAGAGTCAGAATGGGCATGCAGAAATCAGTGGGGTTTTTTGTTTGTCTAGTTGGTTTGGTTGATTGTTTTGTTTTGTTTTGGTTTGGTTTGGTTTGTGAGACGGAGTCTCACTCAGTAGCCCAGGCTGGAGTGCAGTGGTGAGATCTTGGCTCAGTGCAAGCTCTGCCTCCCGGGTTGACGCCATTCTCCTGCCTCAGCCTCTTGAGTAGCTGGGACTACAGGCGCCCGTCACCATGCCCACCTAATTTTTTGTATTTTTAGTAGAGACGAGGTTTCACTGTGTAAACCAGGATGGTCTGGATCTCCAGACCTCGTGATCCACCCACCTGGGCCTCTCAAAGTTGGGATTACAGGCGTGAGCCACTGCGACCGGCCAATCAGTGGTCATTTGAGGAATACATCATTCTGGTCATATAGCATTAGCTGCTTCTTTTTCTCCAAAGTGAGAACTGATCGAGAGGATTTGAATGGAAATCCATTGTCCTGTGACGTCTCATCAGCTCCAGAGAAAATCGGGCACTTTACGTAAAACAAATGTTTTAAATTCTTAACTGACTTTCTAAAGTTTCATGGTTAGGGTCCAGGCATTTGGTATTTAGAAGCTCCATACAGGTTTTGATGAGCAACCAGGCTTGAACAACACTGTTCTAAGAAACAAAAGTTAAAAGGAAGAACATACAGAGCTTCTTGAGGGCAATGTCTTCACTCCATTTTATCCTTTCCATCACCATGTGAGAGCGATGCTTATCTTCAGTTTAATGATGTGTATCTTCAGTTTATAAAGGAGGAAACTGTACCTACAAAAGTTTATAGAACATGCCCAAATACAGACAGGGAGGACGTGGCCAGATCGGGATTCTACATCATATCAATCACGCTCCACACAGCTGATTTGTTATACCAGGCTGCCTCCCAAGATAAATGGACATTTTGGGAAATTCATTATTATGAACCATCAACCCTACGAATTTACTCATAAATTTTTGTGAGTAAATATAGGAGAGTATAAATATAAGAGAATCTAATACTCATTTCTTATTTGGTGAAAGCGAGAAATGAATATTTGATTATCTTTTATTTAGAGTCTGAATTCTATACTTTTCCTTCACAAGCACAAACAAAGTGGTATCAGTCTTGTACCACACTGGCTGAACTCTCTCAAAAGATCAAAACTGTACCAAGGGCTGAAAGAGGACAGTAGGTGGCAAACCCATTGCTTCAGTTTTAAAGAGTTGGCAATGAGCAATTTTACTGTTTCTTATTTAAATTCATGAAGCAGAAGAAACATCATGTTAGTTAAGTACATGCACTCTGGAGCAGTCTGCCTGATTTGGACTCCTGGCTCTCCTACTTCCTAAGTGATGTGGAGCAAGCTTCTAAACTCTGTGGACCTTAGTTTAACCATACATATGATGGGAATGGCGATAATAATAGCACCTACTTCAAGGCATTAAGTTCATATTTGTAACGGATGTATAACAATATCTGGCTCATAGTCTGGAGGTCATTATTCTTAGCAAACTAACACAGGAACAGAAAACCAATTACCACATGTTCTCACTCATAAGTGAAAGCTAAATGATGAGAACACATGGACACATAGAAGAAACAACACACACTGGGGTCTTTTGGAGGATGGAGGGTGAAAGGAGGGAGAGGATCAAGAAAAACAACTAATGGGTACCAGGCTTAATATCTATGTGATGAAATAATCTATACAATGACACAAGTTTATCTATGTAACAAACCTGCACTTGCACCCCTGAACATGAAATGAAAGTATTTTAAGCCTATTTTTTTAAAGTAAAGGTATGCCAAAATGAAGTTATAAAATTGTGGTATACATTTAGCAAAATTATGCTTTAAACATTTACAACACATTTATTTATTCACAAGACAAAGGATTTATTTAAAAAGTCATCATGCTGGGAGTCTAGTAATGGGACGTAAATTTGAATGAACAGTGCCTTCATTTTTCAGTCATATCGTTGTATTTCTAACTGTGTATAATTAATTTGGAGATTATAGTCTAAATGAGAATCTTCCTGAGTGTGAAGCCCACATTAGTTTCCCATTCCTACTATAACAAATTACCACAAACTTAGTAGCCTAAAACAACTTGAGTATATTATCTTACAGTTCTGCATATCGAAAGTCTGAAAGCGGGATGGTAGGGCAATATTTTTTCTGGGAGCTTTAAGAGAAAAGCCTGTTTCTTTGCCTTTTCCGGCTTTTAGATGTTGCCTGCATTTCCATTCCTTCCTGCACTCTGACTGCTGCTTCCATCCTCATACCTCCTTTTCTAACTCTGAACTTTCTCTTACAAGGACCCTTGTGATTACATAGGACCCACCTAGGTAATTCAGGCTACTCTCCCCCATCTCAAAATCTTTAACTTAACAGTATCTGAAAGCCTCTTTAGCATTGTAAGGTAACATACTTACAGGTTTTAAGGATAAGAACATGAACATCTTTGCAGAGCTATCATTCTGCCTACCACGGAAGCCCAAAACAAAAACCACCCCAAGAACGTTTCTGTTCTGCACTTTCTGCATTGTAATTCAGGTTGGGGTTTGTTTGTTTTTTTTCCTAAACTTTTCAGCTGATATCTTAGAATGGTTATTACCAGTGAGTCACAAAGTATTTCACCCCGGGGGTTTTACTTTCCAGCGTATGTATTTTCATATGCTTGATGCAGAGAAGATGTTCTTATAATGTGGCTGCTATAACTTGGTATTAAGTAACAAGGAAGCTACTTCTGTTACCCAAAGTTTGCATAACATGGAACTAATTATTTACATTTATATGAAAAATACACAGAAAATATACGTTGCTTCATATTGTATATATGAATGAATACTATTGTCTGGCTTTTTTCTCACCACAAGTTGGTCTTCTAGACATTGTTAACATACAGTATGTAAAATCTAAGGATCTATGAATTCATATAAGATCTAAATTGATATACTTGCCCTGTAAAGAAAACTAAATCAGTAAGATAAGATTCTGGTTAAAAAAGCAACATCTGTCTCATGGTAAGTATTTGATAAATAGATTTATGATGATGATGATGATGATATGTGCAAACTTAGATTCTCACAGAAAGCATTCATACAATGCAGGTGGCATTTTATTACTTTTATCATCTTTCATGGTCCTGCATCACAAATATATCACTCTCTTCTCAAAACGCTGGGGGAGAAAGTTAGCAATGTTTTGCAAAATTTTGTTAAAAAATCACACAATTATTCTGCACAAAACAATTCTTCTCATGCTGCTGCCCCTTTTTTGTTTTTGAATACACAATCTTTTATGGCATGAATAAGAGGAAGAAATAATTACATCAAATTTCATATTACAAAGCCTCATTAAAAATCGATTGCCACCTTCTGCTTCTTTAATTTCTCCTTATACCATTTAGTCAGTTTTATAACTGACTCTGATTTTTCTAATGAGAGACGATTTTTCACTCCCACCTACATAAGGTTAATAGAATCAAAATAAACCAATTCTATTTTCTACCTAATAAAATGCTAAATATATATATATACACATTTATATATATATATATATTTTTTTTTTTTTTTTTTTTTTTGAGATGGAGTCTCTCTCTGTCACCCAGGCTGGAGTGCAGAGGCATGATCTCAGCTCACTGCAACCTCTGCCTCCCAGGTTCAAGCGATTATCCTGCCTCAGCCTCCTAAGTAGCTGAGACTACAGGAGCGTGCCACTACGTCCAGCTAATTTTTTGTATTTTTAGTACAAATGGAGTTTCACCATGTTAGCCAGGATTGACTCGATCTCCTGACCTTGTGATCCGCCTGCCTGGGCCTCCCAAACTGCTGGGATTACAGGTGTAAGCCACCATGCCAGGCCAAAATGCTATATTTTTATGTAGATCAATATGATTCATCATATTATTTGCTTTCAAAACTGTTTAAGTTTTTGAATAAAATTTTGAGAAAAGTGATTCATTCACATATCCATCTCTGCTCAGCTAGTTGAATAAAGATTCTTTAGCTTGGGGACATTTTTAACTTTTCAGCATGCCAGTTTCCTCAGCAATGATGGACACACCTATCAGTAGGATCTTCAGATTCACTGAACTTCTGTTAGTCTCCCTAATCAAGAAATAAGCCATATTTCACAAAGAAATAGTAATCTATACATTTATGAAGGTAAAATAAAGTCAGTTATTATGAACTCAAATTACTGTCCAAAGTTTCGTATGCAAAAACGGGTGTGAATCTGATTTTAAATTAATAAGACCTGCAGTGTGCTTGCATAATTGAATTTTATAATTTATGGAATAATGAGCAGGTATTGGTCTTTGACGTTCTAAGATAAATTTAATTATCAACTAAAATAATCGTGAGCCAAGATTTGGTATGTATGCTAAAAGATATCTCTCTGCTTACATGTCACATGTATTAAATTTGCTCTTTCATGCTATGGAGAAAATCATTTCAAAATATGGTAGTAAGTAATAGAAATGGTTTAATTCTTTCTGAACTCTTACTTCTACCAAAATAACAATAAAGTTTAGAAAATGAGACTGTTGGGAAAACAAACTCAGAATATAAGAAGTTCCTGGGGTGCCAGGGATAATAAGGTTGTGTAGTCATCAAATTTTTATGATTATTGATGTAAATTTCTACAAGTAGTTATTACACTATCTTCCTGTGGCCAAAACCTCCTGGTCCATTTTCTATCAGGCATCTCTCAAGTAGATGCTCATAGGCCAACCAATATTTTGTATGTAATACTCCTGGAGCAAGTGCATGTGCTTCTTGCTGCAGAGTGGGATGGAAATATTTATAGCAAAATTTTAGTTTACTGTTGCTTTTCCCATTCTTCTGTAGTTATCTGGGCCTGGCCCCTTACCATAATTGGAAACACACACACACAACACTCAAATTCTGTAGTTTCAGAGGAAAATAAAATGAAATTTCATGAGTTGGCATATGCCTGTTTTGGCCTATCCCTTTCTTTGCTTCCCTCCAATAGCAGGGGTAATTATAAGTTCACTATATTTTATCATTTGACTTTATCTGTCAAAATGTTGTTTTAAAACGCATATGCCTGCTGTTTTTAAGTCTTTCTGCATCCCAGCTGAGGCCTTTGTGCAGCAAATGTTACAGTTGTGCCTTTTTTTCCTTGCTATCTGGGACAGAAGGAGAGTATAGGTAACCACTGGTGAACTAAGAACTTGAATAACTCCCACAGGAAGAGCTGGTAGGGAGTTTGTATTTTTGGCCATGAATCCAGGGCTTTCATTTTAAGTTCCAGGGTGCGGTGCGTCATGCAGTTGAGCACTGATTGAACGGGGGCACTGGAGGCTCTAGGGAGCAAGCTGTGACATTTTTCTGAGCCTGAAGGCTGCTCACAGTCATTACTGCACAGGCCTTGCTGACTGCTACTTCAGGGAAACACGGGGAGAAGGAGGTTGTGCTTCCAAGTGTGGGTGGTCGAATAAACTCTTTTATCAGCAGCAGTTGGTCTATTTAGCCCGAAAAAGAGACCACCAGCGTCCCCCAAAGTGCTAAAAAAATTACAATCAATTTTAAAAATATATATTATATTACATAAAAGACTATAAGAGTGAGTGCTGAGCATTGCTTTACAGTAGTCCTAGCTGCTAAATGAGGCAGTCACATGTAGCCAAGCGGGATTTATCCTGTAACCCAGAGAATTTCCAGCTCTCCCACTATTCTATCCTTCTCTCAGGAGGAAGAGAGAATAAAGTCTAAACAAAACAAAAAATAGCAGCAGAAAGCAAAAAACACAAGCTAGTTTAGAGAAAAGGTATTGAAGGAAACTACTGAAATTTAGTAGTCTTGAGACTTACACTTTGGTTATGAGTGGTTTAAGATTAGTTTTTATGTAAAGGGATTTTTAAGGCTCCTATGCTGGCCTTACATTTAGGTAGTGATTAGGGACCAGCTTATGTCTTCAAATTCATTTAGGATATTAATCGTCAGTATTTTTCTTTAATATTGGTGTTAACAAGGATTATCTTAAAGTTTTAAAAGACATAAACGAGGCCTGGCATGGTGGCTTCTGCCTATAATCCCAGCACTTTGGGAGGCCAAGGCGGGTGAATCACAAGGTCAGGAGTTCGAGATCAGCCTGACCAACATGCTGAAACCCTGACTCTACTGAAAATACAAAAATTAGCTGAGTGTGGGGGTGCACGCCTGTAATGCCAGCTACTCAGGAGGCTGAGGCAGAAGAATCACTTGAACCTGTGAGGTGGAGGTTGCAGTGAGCCAAGAATGTGCTACTGGACTCCAGCCTGGACGATTCAGTGAGATTCCATCTGAAAAAAACAAAACAAAACAAAACAAAAAAGATATAAACAATGTCACTTTACTTAATTAGTAGTTTAAGAAATTCTTGGCTGCTAGATTTTTTCCAAATGCTAATTTAAAATCATAGGTAAAACATAAAATATATTAATACCTAAACCCTCATATTAAAATAAAGATTTTTTAAAAATCTATACAATCAGAAATGCAAATATCAGGGTTATTGCAAGCAACCTATACATAGATGGATTGACTAATGATATCTTAATTCCAAATGTACAAAATACAACTCCTTCCATACTTTGAGGCTCTCATCAAACTCCAAACTTAAAGTGCAGTGTGTGAAAGAAATAACCTTTCTAAGACCGTCATTATGAAAAACTCTCACATTTTGAAGAATTCAGAGATATACCTTGTCTCAGAATTCTTCCAGCAATGGGAAACAGGTAGTCTCATACATTTAAAGAACTTGACTTATTGAAACATGTATAAATTAAACTGAATTATGTGTTAGCCCCTCCAAGAATCATGTTGCTTTAAGAAACCATACCTGATACACAAAGGTATTAATGAAATGGGAGAGTTCCCTGTCCCCCCTCACAGGATGCACAATAGTGGTGCGGCTTGTCTGTTCAGCAGCCACGCACTTAAACCACTTATGGGAGGGAGAGCACACAGACGAGCAGGTGCAGGAGCCAAGGTGAGCACTTTGGGGATCCAGGTCCACGTTAGTGTCTAGGGGTGGGTGCCTGTGAGTCCCAAAGCCCCAGTGGGCTTGTTACTGTGCTTTTTAGCTCTGCTGTCTACAGACACCTTAAGTACCCTCTTGGTCCCTGAGTTCTTGTCCGGTGTCCAGGAAGAGTCAGATCACATGGAAAAACCGAAGGATGGCAAATGCAGGGGTTTTATGCTGGGTGGAGGTGGCTCCCAACAAGATGGATGGGAAGCTGGAAAGGGGATGAAGTGGGAAGATGATCTTCCCCTGGAGTTCAGCCGTCCCATGGCCGAACTCCTCTAATGTTCAGATGCTCCTTCTCTTCTCTCCTTTGTCAAGCTGCCCTGCCACTCTGCTGCTCTTCTGTTTCTCCTGCTCTTCTGCTTGTGGAACCTGATGTTTGGGGTTCATATGGGTAGAGGATAGGTGGTGTGCTGGGCCAAAAGGCAACATTTGGGTGTGAAAACAGAAATGTCTGTTCCCATTTAGGGCCACAGGTTTCCAGGCTTAATGGAGGGATCTTTGCCAGGGACCCACCTTCTTTTACCTAGTATCCCTGCCTCCTATCCATATCATTAACAGTTAGAACCTCATAAAAAGAGAATTCCATGTTTGGAAAATGGCAAACACAAGATTTCCCTAATCTGGGCATTTTCTCCATTCAAGCCTTGTCTCCCTCTGGTGACTTACTCTACATTTAACATATTTCCCATTTCTATTAAATCTCTCAATTGTTTGTAAACAAACCACTGTGATTTTAGCACTTCAATGTCCTGCTTTTCAGGTTTCTGATATATAGCTTTTTCTCCCACAAATGACTTCCCCATTCTTTTTAACAACAGGTACTAGGACTCAGCTCTTAGTGAGGTAAGGGCTCTCCAGTTGGTCTTCAGGCTTTCCTTCATTTTCTCACATAGGCCTCCTCAGGATAGGGTGACCTGACAGTTTGGAAACTTCCTGTATTCCTGATTCTAATACTAGGAGTCAAGAGTCTGATTCTTTATAATTTTATTCCATTTGGAGTCCTGCAATATTTATATGATTCACCTTCCATTTGAGAATCTGTAGTGTGTTTAAAGTTAGCTTTCCTCTTCTGGTTCTCTTCACCAGAATTACCAACATTAATTCCTTCAGCACTTCCTTGAATTTCTCTTAAAATGTGAGTTCTGGAGTGAAAAACTTAACTCTGATTATACTCTAACAATTTAATTACTCCTTCCTTTTACCTAAACACTTTTGTGCCATCTCAGATTTTACTCACTGTTATAGTAGAAGTTAAATTATGTCAAAGAGTTGAAATTTAACCAAAATTATTAAGTTATTTTCATAGAAATTTCTATTAAGGGGATGTGTCCTTTACCCCGTAGCTATACAGCTACCTTGGGCTTTTTAAAAAAGAAGTATTTAGTGAATGTACTCAAATCAGGAATGTTTAAATGATATAGAAGTGAGATATACAATAAAAAGTGAAATAAACTAGCCGACTCCATGTACATTTCCAGTTAAACATTTATACTGATACATATTAACCTTTTTCTTTAGATAGGGTTAGACAGGGGTAATACATATATGTACATGACATGATGATTCTGGCACAAAGGTCAGATATTTTCAAGTTTTAAAAATGGTATGGAATATGTTTCAACAACACTCCACATAAATATAAACCCCTGATTTAATTTAATGATTTTATCATGCCAGAAGCACAGTTGGTTTTAATTTTTTAAAACAGATACTGGTATCATAGGCATTTCTCACACACAGTATCTTAGTATGGACAAAAATATTTAAGACTGATTTTTGCCATGATGTTTTAAACTTTCGTTCTTTTAAATACAGAATGACAGCCACATGTATTTGTTTTTTCAATAAAACACAGTCTTCAAAAAGTTACTGATGATTGCTCTTTATGGTTCCTAGCCATATGCCCTCTCTTAGTTTTTCACATAATATAAATTATATTTTTATGCAGGATTGTATTAAGATCCAGTAGTTCTTAAACAATGTTAGCAAATAACTATAAAAACCCCAAATGGAGCAATGTCAACATTTTCCATAGTGTACTTTCATCTCACTAAAGTTAAAGCTGTTTCTTTTGAGCATTTTTTCACTTCTATGTGAAGTAGGTTGTTATGGTTTCATTAGTGGTTTTATTATGTGGCTTTTTAAAATAATAATAAAAAAATCATTTTAATTTCTTCCACAGTTCACATCTCTCAGAAGAAATCTTTTTTTTTTTTCTTGTAAATTATATAGTCCAGGGATGTTTTGAATAAACAAATGCTCTTTGGTAGATTAAATCTCTCACTGGTAATAAATAAGCATCTGCTTCCTTATCTATATTACCAGTATATCCTGGAACCAAAGTAAGATGGTTTTCCTGCCCCCAAAATCCATTTAACTGTTGTTTTAAAGCCTGAATGTTTCCATCATTTATAATTTCTGTTTTGGACAATAGTTCTGACCACCACCTTTTAATGACTGCTTGAAGCCAGTTTAAACCAAATGTTAGGTATTTTTCAAATTTGCTTTTACATAGTGAATTTACTAGAGGCAACAAGACTACCCATCCTTGAAGTAAGATATATTGTTTTTCTCCCTATAAACTACCAGTGAGCACAGGAAGGCAATCTACCGCAATACCAAGATCTTCTATTCTCACCAAACAAGATGCAAATTCACGTATACTTCTTTCTCCAGAAAGTTAAAGCTACATTCAATTTCAAATTCCTGCTGAGCAAAACTTGGGCCATTTGTTTCATGATCCTGAGAAACTTGAGAAAAATACTGACTGTATTGTGATGATGGGCTTTATGTCTTTGAAAAATCGGAATCACTGGGGTTAAGCAAATATATTTGACTACTCTGGTATAATTTTTCAGACAGGTGGTCTGCACAAACCAGTTCATTTTCTCTATTTGCCATGTCACAGTTCCACTTCTAGGGGACTGTGTTTTTATGTTTGTTTTGTTTGTTTTTCCTGTAACAGAGGTTTAGAGAGGAATAATGAACTAACTTTCTATGAAAGATTACCTTACATATTTTTTGGGTTTTTCTTGTTTTTTTTTTTTTTTTTTTTGAGATAGAGTCTCGCTCTGTCACCAGGCTGGAGTACAATGGTGTGATCTTGGCTCACTGCAATCTCCGCCTCCTGGGTTCAGCCATTCTCCTGCCTCAGCCTCCCTGGCTGACTACAGGTGTCAGCCACCATGCCCGGCTATTTTTTTGTATTTTTAGTGGAGACAGGGCTTCACCACGTTAGCCAGGATGGTCTCGATCTTCTACCTCGTGATCCACCCACCTTGGTCTCCCAAAGTGCTGGGATTACAGGCGTGAGCCACTGTGCCTGGCTAGATTACCTTATATAATTTTATCTGGACTTTTCACAGCTTGTCCAACTCTTCTATTTATATAAACTGCTAACTGTTGCGATTTCTTAACTTCCTTCTTGTTCTTATTAATGAAATTAGAAATGCCTTTCCTAGTCCATCAACGAAATGATCCTGAATATTATTTCAAAAGTTCTGCTTTTTAACATTGTGGGTTTCAGATGCCATCGTCTCTTAAATACTGGTGTTTCTTGGTACCATGATTTCTTAGCCCAGCCCCGGCACTGACCAACCAGGCCAGGCAGCCTACAGTTCCCCTTGGCTGCAGGCCAGGCCTTACTCGGGGCCATTTCTTAAACCACATCTCTAAAAATTCAGTCTTATTCACTGCAATTTCAGATTGAAAAATGGAGATTTAAAAATCTTTTAGATCTATAATCCCTTATTCAATATATTGAGTATATCTCCAACAGCATCCAAAATTTGGAAAATGTGACATATATACCCTACAAAATTTCAATCAAGATTCATAAATATTTGTTAAGCATCTATTGTGTTCATTTGAATACAATTAAATAAGACCTATTTTCTGCCTTGAAAGACTTTATAAAACTATAAATTCCATGACAGAGGGACCACAGCTGGCCAGTTTCCCACTGTGACACTCAGAATCAGCACTCTACCTGGCACAGTCCAAGTCCATGATGCCTTGGGAATTAATGAGTGGATGTTGGAGGGGAAGCAGGAATATGAACAACTAATATGATGTGTTGTAACAAATGCCAATCCCATTTCTACCAAAGTTGGGTAAGGGTACAATTACCAAATCTATAACTTGCCGCTAGAACTTTTCCACTACATTTACTTTACTCTAATCAGACACTTCCAGCAAGTTACATTTAATCCAGCTATCCTACCAAGGGTATCAAGCACCCTGTTGAATTCAAGATCCACTGTGTCCAAAATACTATGCTCAAAACAGGCTCTTGATATCCAAGTATAGACTACCTATTAAAAATAAAAACTTGATATATTAAACATCACCTGAAGGCCTCCTCTTATAGCTTAGCCAGTGAAGATTTTGTAGGACTGTTAAAAGAAAAACTTCAGCTGAATTAAATTTAAAGAAGTTTAATTGAACAATGAACAATTCGCGAAGCAGGCAGTCCCCAGAATCACAGCAGATTCAGAGAGACTCCAGGGGTGTCTTATGGTCAGAACAAATTTATAGACAAAAAAAGTAAAGTGACATCCAAAAATTGGAAGTGAGGTACAAAAATAGTTAGATTGGTTACAGGTTGATGTTTGCGTTATTTGAACACGGTTTGAACACTCAGCAGTGTAGGAATGGTTGAAGTATGACTGCTGGGATTGACCAAGACTCAGCTGTTGTTACAGGCACATACTCCTAAATTTGGTTTCTAGTCTGGTCTACTTATTAAGTTAGGTTGTAGTTCTTCCACAAGGACTCAAATACAGAATTGTGGAGCCCTTCTTAGGCTATATTTAGTTCACTTTAACAGTTGCCCCCTTTTGGTCATTTTCTCAATTTTGAGAGATTGACTAAACCTTTAGTCATTGATGTCACTATTACCATCGCAAACATACTTATTTGGTCTTGAAAACTACTGAGAAACAGAACAGTGAATTTTTCAAAGGCAAAAACAAGGACTTGAGGGTATCCCTTATACTGGGACATCTTCTTTACAGGAGCAAAACAAAACCTCGTCTGTTTTAGGATCTATGTGTTTCCTTAATGTCTTAGTTTGATTATGTCACATTTAGCATGAGTGACTCCATTTTGGTTTGGTTTGGTCTCTTGGGGCCTAGCGTATGAGCTTAGTCCAAAACAATGGCCTACCATAATTTTGTTTAAGAAAGTTCCCCATTTCAGCCAGGTTTTCACTTAGGTGACAGTGTGACCAAAACTTAGGGCCTTGGCACCACTCTCAGTTACCATTATATTAGGTTTCCAGTCTCAGCATGTCATTCATAGGTTACAGCATCCTCATTGTTGCACGTTTCTTTCAGCTCTGCATGGTATCTGAAGAGATATCATTTGACATTCTAGAGATGGCTGCATGCAAACATTGAAAACCTTTGAGAGAATACAGAACATCAGGGAGACTATTATGACTATTGGAAGGATAATACCAAAAGTTTGGAGTATGTTCCTTACCCAGGGTCCCCATAAACCAAATCACCTAATACTGAATAGATCGAAGAATGAGCTAAAGAGTCTACTTGCTTAACTAAGTGGTCTTTTCATTAATTCCCTGCAACTGAATCTCTACAATACCTGATGTCTTCTCCATAGGCCATAAGTGCCAGCAGCTGCACAGATACTTCTCTGTTTAGCCAATTCTATTATTTAGTATAACTTTCCCAAGAGAATTTAAAGTCTGTTGTGTAAGTATAGTCTTCACAGCAGAATCTGCTATAGAGTCTATTATGAGGCATACATTTCTATTCGTTGCCTCTTTTATTCCAAACCATGGAAAAAGGACCTAACAAATGATGCCCTTCTAGAAGAGTGAAGGCCCTCTGGCAATGTTCTCTTTAACTGGTGATGTGGGTTAAGAGGAGTGAACCAGTGTTCTGTTTCTGACTGATTGTGAGGCAACATATGTACCATTAAAGTTTCTCACATACACTGGGCCTTCACCTCTATCAAAGTATAAGGTTATCCATGTATAAGGTCAGCTGTAAAATCCTTCACAAATGAAAGTATACTCCGTAAGTGCACATAACAGACCCCCTTTTCACTTCTATTGTTCATAAAGGCATAAGCAAGGAAAAAATATTCAAAGATAAGAGTCTCATGATAGTAGAAGTCTTGATCTGTGATCTTGTGAAAAGCTGTTCACATAAAGGATGCCATCTTCTTCTGGAGAAAAATTTCCCTAGTTAGCTTTACCTTAAGTAAAGCTTAACAGTGGGTATACATTTCCAAGAGTTTGGAGGGACCCTGTTCTTAGTTGTGAGATTATAAACCCAGGTTCAAAGTCCCAAAGTTTTTGCTGTAGTGTGGATAGCAAGGAAAGTCTTTTCCTGATGTTCTCAGAAGATCTAATCTTCAGGTTCTAAATTGTGAAGGGGTTGATTATCCCCAGTCAGTGAACCATGAAAAGCTTTATTTTCTCGATGAAAATACACTGTAACACAATAATTTAGTGCCATAACATCAGCTCTCTTGTATGGAAAAGCTTTTGTATAACCAGAAAAAAAAAAAAAGTATTGAAAATGACAGTTGAATGAAATCCCTCTATAAATGTTTAAATGGCCCATCAGGTAGCCAGATGTGCCTAAAGTTTTATTGTCTTCCCAGGAATATGGGTTTGACAAACTCAGCACTGGTCATAAACTATTTTAGCAATTTAGAAGTCACCTCACCAATATATATTTAATTTGGATAATTTTATCTTTTCCATGATGAGTCATGGAAGGCAGAACCTTTAATAACAAAAGCTTTAAGGACTCGGGAAGGACAAGGCAGCCATCCTGGTTCTCCATGAATCCATGCTTAACAGTGGACTTATGTCCTCTTGAATACAAGTTGTTTCTCCAATTTAGGTACATAGCACTGTTAACTGATGGGTTATTATAGTAATTTGAGTTAGACAATGGAATTTATTCAAATTGTATATCTAAACAACTTCAGTATCAGCTAATTTAGGATGACAATCTGGCAAAGTATTTTCTTGGTATTTAATTAATTTTTGTTCTACTTGGATTAGCAGTTTTATAACCTAGTTAGTTCTTTCATTAGAGTTCCGGGAATTCTTACCCAGTTCAAATGATATGATTCTAAAATTATCAGAAACTAGTATTCATGAGTGCCTTTTAGGGTCCTTTCCATCCTTTAAAACCTCCTAAAAACCACCATATTCTAGGATTTTGCATGCTTGTGAAGTTTTCAGAAACTGCATCAGCGTTAAGCAATTAACTGTGGAAATCACTTTAAATAGTTACAGCTAGACACAATTGAAAAGGAAATATGGTTATTTCTGTGGTCTGCAATAACTTAACATAATAACCATAGTTGTGATTGATAGCATGTACTCAGACATTAAAATTTTAGAAATCCCACACAATTCTGGAACATATTAATGACCTACACTAAAATATAACCTGAAGAAGGTTAAACATTATTTTTTATTTTAATGATGCTTCCCATGTAATTTAACATGTCAAATAGTCCTGTTTACCTCTCTTTCGGATGCTTCAGGGGCCCTCCATAGCATCCCAAAGTTAGAGGTCAGGAAAGACAATTCTGAAGCTGAAATTTGATTTGGGGAAGCCTATCAAATATGTTAAAGGTTTAAAACACTTGATATTATGAAATAGAATTCCAGGTCACCATAAGTCAAATGATACCTCAAAAATCTTAAAAACGCAAAAACATTTACTCATGGATAAAGGGAAGACTTAGCTTTCCAAACAATCTGTCTCTTGTCTTTCTCTTCTCTGTTTGGTAGTCTATTATCTTGTAATATTACATGAAAATCTTGTTCAAAAGAGAACATCAAATTTCACCTTTGTTTTAGTCTACTATTAATGTCAACTGCAATTTTAATAAGATCTTGTAAGATAAATTGATTCAATCTTAATCAGTTTGACCATAAAGTGAAATTCTTATAAGCCTTTTATAACCCTTAATTAATTTTTGTGAAAGAACAGATCCGCAGTTTAAGAAAGCCTTGTTTTTCTTTTATTTTAATGTTCAATTTACAGTAAAACTGAGTTATATCACTTTAACTTTAGCCAATGTTCACAGGATTTATTTTACAATTAATTTTATAAACCTTTCACAACTTGTTCAAATGTTTAGATTTCTTTCTTTGTCACTTAAAACAATCATTTAACCCTCTAAACTTAAGTAAGAAAATCCACATTTCCATGCCTTCATATAATCTTTTACTAAAAACACATTTTACCTTCCTTAAATACCTTAAAAACAGGTAAAACTGTTTTTTTTCAGTAGTCTGAGTTACATGTTATAATAGTAACTCTCAGCAATTTTTAATTTTGGTGAAAAACCTTGGTAAGTAAGGGATTTTCAATTATGTATTCAGTGTGGAGCCTAGGACACCATATCAGGTCTGACTTTTTCCAGCATAGCTGGGGGCATGGTTTCCACATGTCCCCAGGCTTTATCTAGAATCTAATGCTCCAAAATAGGTAAACTGGACAATTTTGAAAAGTCAAAGAATCAGTTTATGACCTTAAAGCATTTAGTAAACTTAATATCCAACCTGCCTAATTTAGACCAAATGTCTTTATTTTTGCCAATAATCTTTAAAACTTTGTATTTCCCAGAGATTACCAAAGTCATGTGAACTAAAAGGCATTACAGTTTTTACATTTCTTTCAAAATATTCTAAGCACTTATTTTTCTTTAAGCCAATTAATTAGACCTCTTTTATATAAGCATTACACACACAACACATATATAACTGCATAGACAGAAGATCCAGTAGTTGTAAGACTTTTCATTTGCCAGTTTCTAAGTTTCTCTTTAAAGCATGCAGTTTTTATGGTCTAATGAGCAGGCACAGCTAGAAGACAAAAACAGATCTCCAAAATTAAGGATCCCATTTTTAGATTACATCTGGGAACCCCCCAAAAAAGAGATGCTATGGGAGAAGACAGTGCAGTGCTTTTGCTGGGCATTTTATTTCACGGCAACCCAAAGCCAATAAGCCCATTTTGGAATTAGCCCATCTCTAAAAGTATATTTCCTACCTCGTTACTGCACACTAAAGCTCTCTTATAATGCAAATCCATCTCCGATACTCCCCAAAGTAAAAAATGTCAAATAACACAATGCAAAACAGAACAGAGTCTTAGACTTTGAGAGGGGTCTATTCACTTTCAGTTCCTAGGGTTTCATGAGGAAAACAAAGGTTTTTCCCAAAATAGGGTCTTCTCTGTTTTCCCCAAGGAATACCAGGTTAGGGCCTCTTATGTGCACTGAGTGGCAAGACAAAACGGAGAAAACTAATTCAGTTGACTGAGAAGCAAAAACCTTTTTCCAGAAAAATAAGATCCAAGAAGTGAAAACAAAGGCCTTTTAAATATACCTATAGCTGGCGGAGCACGGTGGCTCACGCCTGTAATCCCAGCACTTTGGGAGGCCAAGGCGGGTGGATCACCTGAGGTCAGGAGTTTGAGACCAGCCTGGCCAACATGGTGAAACTCCATCTCTACTAAAAATACAAAAATTAGCTGGGCACGGTGGTGCATGCCTGTAATCCCAGCTACTGGGGAGGCTGAGGCAGGAGAATCGCTTGAACCCAGGAGGCAGAGGTTGTAGCAAGCTGAGATTGTGCCATTGCACTCCAGCCTGGGCGACAGAGCAAGAGTCTGCCTCAAAATAAATAAATAAATAAACAAACAAACCTATACCTTGGATATCCACTTTTAATTAAGCTGGTTTTTAACCATAGTGCTTTAGAAGTCCTTTTAAATATATTATTACCTGACTTTAGCCAGACCAGACAGACAATATTTCTGGCTTTTGAACATTACCAAAGGTAACCTCACAAATGCTCAGAGAAGGGAAAATTCAAGATGGTTCATGAAGTGGAAGAGAATCCACAAATAGTAAAAGTCATGCAGCTATCAAACAAGAAAGCACTCATTCCCTGATGGGGAATTGAAGCCTGAACCTGGGCTGCCATTGTGATGACTGAGACCAAAAGAAGGTACTGACACATGGTTACAAGGTCAAGCTCCCAAGGACATAACAGACCAGTTTTCTGGGCCATCTTGAACAGTGGGCTCATGGGGTTCTAAGCCCATGTTCTATGCTAAGGTACGCCTGTTTATGACAGAACAATACAGAAAGACACTCAACGCACACCAGATTCACTGCAGCTTAATATTAGCCTCACAAGTCTTTTTTCCCATTACTTAAAACTTTACAGAAGATATAAACAGTGATTTTTAGCATTCATTCAACTGGTTTGCAGAGAGAGAGGCTAGCCGGAAGTCTGACTGGTAAGAAATTCTTACCCTTTTTGCTGGCATGCCAGGCTTCTAGGTTCTCTTTCCCTGAGCAACCCTAGTGACCTGGCTTGCCACACCATTGCCCTGGGGGCCAAGGCGCAACACAAAGGAAAATCATGGAACGACAGGCAAAATCCTCTCAGTTTTGCAAGTTGCCACCCAACCAGCTACATGGGGCACCTAAATTCTAATATTTTCCATTCCAGCCAGAGCAAAATATGTGTTTTAAATAAAAACATTGGAATCTTTTCAGAACCTTCTGTATATCAATTGGCATCTCCAGATGAGACTAATTTGGGAGTCCTCATTTTTTGTTAAGTGCACTTTAATGCATTGTTGTTCATTTGGGATGTTCCATGATAAGTCACCTTTAATAACATTTTGCCATTTCTGTAAGACTTTGCTGCCTCCTGGGCCTAATGTATAAGCTGAAAGGAATGCAGTTTTCCAGAAATTAAGGATCCCTTAAAATATTGGTTTTACCTTAAAATATTGGTTTTACCTTCAGATTCCCTTGATTAACTTAGTCAGGATTTTTTTTTCCTACTTAAGCGCACAAGAAAAATGCAACAAAGAGGTAGAAGATAAAGATCCCTGTGAATTTTCAAAAGCCAAATTTTACAACCCCTGCAATAATACCACTTACTAACAGTTTCTTTCTGACCAGTCAGATGTAAGAGACCTCTAACTGGATCCAAGCCGGTTAACTACTGGATCAAATCTAATCCTGAACTCAGTCTACTTTCTGTTGACTTCCAAACCCAGTTTGGAACAGAAATTTTCTCAAAGAATCTTGGAGACCTCAAAACACAAATCTGGGAGCTCTGAAATCTACGAAACAAGTTACCACAACCCCCAGCTGCTCTGAGAGATCAAAGGACACAAGTGAATCCAGCAGGTACCTTGCTTGTTCACTCAGCGTTCCTGGGGGTTGTTAGAAGTTCTACTTCAGATCCCACTTCTGACACCATCTGTTAAAAGAAAAACTTCAGCCGAATTAAATTTAAAGGAGTTTAATTGAGCAATGAACAATTTGCAAATCAAACAACCCCCAGAATCACAGCAGATTCAGAGAGACTCCAGGGGTGGCTCATGGTCAGAACAAATTTATAGACAAAACAGTAAAGTGACATACAGAAATTGGAAGTGAAGTACAGAAACAGCTGGATTGATTACAGGTTGGCATCTGCCTTATGTGAACACAGTTTGAACACTCAGCAGTGATGAGTGGTTGAAGTATGGCTGCTGGGATTGGCCAAGACTCAGCTATTGTTATAGGCACATACTCCTAAGTTAGGTTTTCAATCTTGTCTACCAATTAAGTTAGACTATAGTTCCTCCACAGGAACTCAAATAGAGAAGTATGGAGTCCTTCTTAGACCATATTTAGTTCACTTCAACAGGACCAAACTAGTGAAGAGATATTTTCTTTAATCATAACTGTAACACTGAACTCAAGAATGAAGACAGAGAGACCCCAGTTTCCCTAATGTGATTATTGTATGCCTGTACCAGAACATCATGTGTGTTCAATGATTATATGTACCTATTATGTGCCCATAGTAATTAAATATTTTTTTTTTTTGAAAAATAGTGAATACAGAGCCATATTGAGTAAGAAAGCCAAAGTAATAGACTTAGGAAGAGGTCAGAACTTGGTTTAAATATCTGACATCCCTATGAGAGCTCTTCTTGATTAAAAGTATATCAAGGCATTATAGAAAAAGTATGTTTCACTCTATGGAAACTGCGCTGTCTTCCAAATAATCATGCATTTGATTTACATATACTTGGAATTTAAGAATATTATTAGGAATTAATTGCAAGTCATTCTTCATGAGTACACCCAATTAATCTACCTCACTTTTTGGTAAAACAGGCCCATATTTACCAAACATAGTTTTTGGTTAGTAAGTCTATTCTACAGGGTGTTTTTTAGAGATGGTCTTTAGTGTTTTTTTATCTGTAATACACATGTTTTCATACCTAGAGTAATATTTAAGTGAAGTAATTTGTGAAAATCATATATGTAAATAATTATATTATTTTAGGAGAAAATAACAATGATTTGTATTTCTGAAATTATATATAGTTTGTAGCACATGCTGCCTAATTTTTAAAATGAACCTTTGAAGATATATTTTGTTTTTGAAGTTACCCTGTTGTGTCAAACAACCTTATAATATAAAAAACTTATTTAGCATATAACCATGTGAAATGTTGAGATAGTCTCAGTAATAGACTTATTTCTTTATTATGGTGACTTTTTAGTCTGTTTTTTGGTGGTTGATCTCTTCGAGATTTCAAGATTTGGAAATCTTACAAATGATCCAATTTTAAACAAGAACAGTAATGATAATACAAATAATGAACATAATAATGTTTCTGTGATTGAATCAGGATGGGATTTAAGACAGGAAATTCCCATGCATCCAAAGGTGTCAAGTTCACATTCTTTCTCTAGTTCTAAAACAGATTTAGCAATGCTCCTGGAGAAGACTGGTCAAGGAAGAACTGCTTCAATATTTACTGTCTCTGGGCTTCTTAACTATTCCTTGTGTCTTGTTGAACATGAGATTTCATAGGCAGCTCAGGTGAAAGTGACCTCTGCACAGATCAGTGCTAGAACACCTAGACAGCATTTTGGTAGTATTCTCCCAAACCACTTGATGATTCAATAACAGCCATTTTATTGTGTTGACCCCTCACCACACAGAGAATAGACTTATTCAGATGTCAAGTACCTGCTGACAAAGGCCAGCTTAGTGGAGAGTGGTTGTACTTTAAACCCCTTTAAACAGATTTATCCTCCATCAGATGTGAATGCTTAAGTATTTTTGAATGTGTATTATAAAAACAACTATTGTAACAATATTTTAATCTTGCAAAACTTGTTTTGTTCCAGGGTTGATCTAACTAGCCAGTATTTTTCATTAAATGTAAAGTGCAATAATGTTTTGAATTATCATTTCTTATTTTCAAGATGACTGCTCAGTGATACAGGATAAAATTCACTGAGTACTAGCCAAATCAGACAGGAGCAGTTCAGCTCCTTTCAGAGCTTAGTTTCACAAAATAAACATTATTACTTTCCATTTAGTTCTTTAAATAATTTCCTAGAAAAAAAATGTTGTTGGAATATTTTATTTTTGTGAGTTAATGACTAAGTAAAAAGGGACAATGAATTATGAAGAAAGGTTCAAAATTAAAATTAATTAGGTACGTTTAAAGGTGAGATAATTTTACATGTTTGGAATAGTTCAGGTGCATTCTTGCCAACAGGAAGAAAAATTGATAAACTAGAGAAATTCTCAAGATGTCTTACCAAAATTCACATCTTACATAATGATTCCCCAACTATTTTACTTATTATTAAATAATGTAACTTACTCTAAAATTAGAGAGTCACTTTTCCAAGCTGATCTCAGTATTATGCCAATTAATAATGATGTCTGAATAATATATTTTCTTTTTAAGTTTTAGTATTTTTTTTTTCAGTGATTGCTTATTTTCTGTAGCTTAGTAGATTTGTTCTCATTTGATTTTCTTGGCCACCATCAAAATAAATTCGATTCCGTTATCTATTACTACAGGTTTGCTCATTTTTCTATCTATTTATGCCTCCATCTGAAAATTGCATGTAAAGTAAAATTATTTGTAACATTTGCTAGTAAGATGTGTGATGAAAAAATTTGAAATGCCCCATTTCTTTCTCAAAAAAAATAATTCTTCACTATCTGGAAAATATTTAATATCATTTTCAATTTCAATTCCATGCTACATAAGGGTCAAAATATCACCAATCTTTTCCTCCTACTTTGCCACATTCAAGTGCTCTTTTAATGTTTTCATCAAATTGCTAAGCACTAGAAAGTAAGAGCTATAGGATATCTCCCTATATTAGATGAAAATCTCTTGTTGAATTGTTAATGTCTTACCTGCTTACATTAAAGCTTTATGATAATATGCGAAAACAAGAGATACAGGCAGTGGCTCAGGCCTGTAATCCCAGCCCTCTGAGAGGCCGAGGTGAGAGGATTGCTTGACATCAGGAGTTCAAGGCCAGCCAGAAAGAGAGGGCTAGAAACTCTCTCTACAAAAAAAAATTTGAAAAATTGGCGAGGCATGACGGCACACACCTGTAATGATAGATACTTGAGTTAAGGTGGGAGGGCCTCTGGAGTGCAGGAGTTAGAGGTTACAGTGAGCTATGATCAGGCCACTGCACTTCGACCAGGGTGACAGAACAAAATCCTGCCTCTAAAGAAAGAAGAAAAAAAAAAAGAGGGAGAGAGAGAGTAGTCTTTTCAAGGGAATAATAGTGTTCGCTGAATGGTAAAGCACAGTCATTGGCCAACAGAGGTACGCTGAAGCCAGATAGCCTACTGATTATCCAGCTGGCCTGGGTTCCTGTTCCATTTATGGCTCCCATTTAATGTGTTACTTTGGTTAAAATATTTAAACTCTATGCCTAAATTTCCTCATTGCCCAAAAGTGGATGATGCTGATGATACTTCTCTCCAAAGACTTGTGGTGAAGATTAAATACATCAGTATAAGCACTCTATTTGGTACTATGATTGACACTTAGTAAGTGCTATACACATATTTTCTATTATCATTTTAAAATATTATTCAAAATTAATAGGTCTTAAAATGTGTTAGTTATCTCTGAAAGTCATTCAATGTAAATATCATTTAGGGCCTTTGAAAAACTGCTCCTCAAATGAAAACTTATTTAAAGCCCATCTAACTAGTCATTAAATATTAAGAAGGTAGTTAGATCTAGGTATTTTCTAGGGAGAAAGAAAATTTTAACAAAATACTGGGAGGAAGTTATGTGGAGTAAGGTTTACAATGATCAAGCTACTTTATGACAATAAATCAGGAGTCATAAAACTTCTGTAAAAGACCAAATTACTATTTTTATTTACAAATTACAAATAATACTTTTGGCTTTTCAGACAGAAGGTCTCTGTCCCATTGACACAGTTCTGCCTTTGTGGTGAGGAAGCAACCACTGGCAATATGTAAATGAATGAGTATGGCTAAGTTTCCATTAAACTTTATTTACAAAAACAAAAGCCTATATTTGTCCTTCGGAGCAGTAGTTTTCTAACCCCTGTAGTAGATCATTGAGTGCCATAAACAGGGGTTGAGCCTTTTCTTTTATCACTGCCCTTTATCTGTGTTTTGAATACCCATAGGAGTTCTTAGGGCTTTGAATATGAGAAATTCAAGCAAGTAATCACAAGAGACAAAGAACCCTAAGAAGGAAATCAAACAGATGCAAATATGTCTAACAATGTGTCAGATTCTTAAAACACAAACAAAAAAAAATCAGGCATACAAATATTGTTCTCTATAACTCACTAAAGTTTAATGATGATAGTAATGGTAATTTAGGATAAATTATCTTAGAAGACTGTGAAATAACTTGACACAACTTCACAAAACGTCAAATAAATTGATTTTATAATTATACACATAATTTAGGAAACTTTCAAACATTCTGTCATAATTATATACATACTACACAACTAGTTTGTTTTTATGTATATAAGTTCCAAGTGTGATTTGCAAAAGCATAAACTTACTCTCGTATTCCTCCTATTATTCTATGTTATTGTTTTAATTTTATCACTATTTTTTGTATATCACATATTCAATTACTTAGATGCCTATTTAACAACCATTAGAGCTAATTTTATAAAAAGTAAAAAATTGCCAATGAATATATATTGTCATATCTTTAATATATATTCATTTAGGTAATAATTTTACTTCATATAATTTGTCTGGCTCCATCTCTCTCAGCAATCTGAAATTAGCCACATGATTGAACGTAACAAATACTCCATCTAGCATCAAGGACTGTAGAAAATGTCATAAAAAACTAGCTACATTACACATTATAAGTAAAATGTTTTGAGATCCTATAGCATTTCTCTCCATGAATACAACTCAAGTGACTCTAATCTGGCCTATTTTTTTATCTTCCTGAATGCAGCAGAAGCATTCACCACAGTAGCACTACCCTCGCACTAATGGAAAAATGTTCACAGAACATCAGATATAAAAGGGCTGGGAAGACATTTTCTTCTTGGAGGAAGAGAAAAATATATAAAGCCCAATTTTATTTCTTAAACTGCATGTTATCTGTGGTATTATTACTACTATTAAGCATTTGCTGAATGCCAACAACATTGATACTCAGAGCACCTCAACAGTACTGATGGAACATTTTGTCATAAAAAATAACCCCTGCTTTGCAGGTATATATAGTGTTTTCCTTGACAAAAAAAAAAGATGATGTAAGAAGATCTGTCATAGCATATTTGTATGCGTGTTGCTAATGAATGTATTAAAGGATAAAAGTGACAAAAAATGTAATACCAGCAGCAAACATTCAATGGCTGCATCTTTCATATTGTTTCTTCTCAGCATCTCTCAGTTCCTTCAGTCAATGTGGGCACACATGCTCCCTCTCTCTCTTTCCTGTCCACCTCCGTCTTTCATGTATTATTTCTGACTTGCTTCAAAGGAACTCTTAAACCTTTATCTTGCCTACATTTACCTTTTTCATGCTCTTCTTTTAGGTCATAAATTTGGCAATAGAAAATGAAAAAAAAATTATGTGATCAATATGGGGTTATCTGTTCTACAGGTGTATGTTAATTGATCCTATTCCAAATTTTTGACCACCCTATGGAATATGCAGGACTAAATATAGTTAAAAATTGCATAGTATTTATATCACATGCTTTTATAGATGTATATTCTTATAATATTGTTCTTTCCTTTATGTAAAGCTATGAATATGACACATAGCTATATTAGTACAAAGAATATTAGTTTATAATTTTAGAGTCAGACTGACTAATGTATTACTTAAGTGGTGGTTGGTTGCACATATTAAAAACAAAGAATTGGCTTTTGGCTCTACCAGACGACTTATTGCATGCCATCATAATCAAATAGTGATCAAATTGTGTGCTGTTGTCTTTCTTGAAACACACATTGAAAGAATTATTTTTTACATCAGTTTCCTTTAACCGAACAATCCTAGTAGTAGTCAAAATTTACTTTCATTTTTCCCTTTTGACCTTGAAGCTACATTTTAAGATCCTCATTTGTATGACCCCTATCAACCCTTCCATCAGTGACAGACTTGTCACAGAATTCACCATAGTTGATCTCTTTCCTCTAAGGACACAGCTGTTCACTTCTTACAATCTTTCGCCCTAAGCACTAACAGCTAGAAAACTTGCTTCTAATGTTGTTAGAAATCTTGATCCAGCTGGTGATTCCATTTCAACAATGAAGGTTACTATGAGCCCCACGGTACCACTTAGGATGAAAAGCTCTACAGTACTCCAGGCTCCATATGGTAGCTCTTTAACCCTTACCCTGGGCCCAGTGTTGGCCCTCAAGCACATGCCTGCTACCAAGTGTAGTACACATATATCCTTGTGTGTGTTTATCTCTTCGTCTTGCTCTCTTAGTCTATCTCAACTATACCAAGGCATAAAATTAAAAAAAAAATTTAATTGACAGTGTTATGTTGAAAAAAAGTTTAATGCTTTTCTAACTACTTAGTTGCACAGAGTTTAAACTCTCAGAAGAATAGCGTTTATTTTAGTCTCCAGACTATCCTGTTTCATGCTGGAAATCCACAGCATTTTAGCAAATCCCAATTCTCTTGTAACACTGTAAGGCATTTGTTTGCTGTAGCATTCAGCGTAAACTTATTAACTTGCAAGAAAATGAGTGAATGGCAATTGAAAACGTAATTGTACAATTAAAGTTTTAACAAGTTTTTAACATTGCACAATAAAAGATGCTTATCTTATAAAACATTAATGAAAGTTAATGACCATAACATTTAACATCATCTTATATTTTAATGGGTCAGTTTTTATTTTTTAATAATTTACCTACATTAAAAAAGCAATTGATCCATTTTTACATATTTATCATCTTCTATTTTACAGTTCATAATTCATCAAAATTGCAACATTTTTAATTTATTAGAAAACTATTATTTATTCCTGGCTGAATTTTTTGATGTCAGTAGCAGAATTATACAGCTGGTTGGAATGAACTTTATTTTATATTTATTTGTAAAGTATTAGAATTACTAAACATTTTCACTGAAAGAGCTAAAAGACACTAACTTGCTTTGTTATGTATCATGTTTAATAGAACTGAAAAATGACATATTTTTCATATAAACATATCTGAAGTTGAAATAAAAAAATTGATTTAAAGTTCAAATTCACAAAAATAAATATAACAGAATGCATAAATGAATCTTGTTTTTTATTCATCAGACAGGTTAGGGTCAGAAATATTAGTGCTTATTAATAATTATGCATTCCACTTTTAGATAACTCCTAAATATTAATTACTTTACAAATGAAGAAAATCTAGATTCCGTTTATACATATATATATATATAAAACCAAAGTATATGAATTTTATTTTAGCTTCCAATGTTCATATTGAGGAAAAGAGTGAAACTAATTTGTTACTCTTAAAGCATTTGGAAAAAAACACAAACTCATTGAAATTTCTACCTATATATGTAGTGGAAAGAGGAAAAGTAGTGGATGAGGAAAATCAATTGGTTTTGATGTTGCAACAGCAAACAATGCTTCAACAAAACTATTTAATTTTTCCCATTATTAGAAATGTTTAATTTATATGTGTTTCTTCCTTTCACATTCTTATATAAAATAATTGTATATGTTCTACAGTGTATGAGAAAAGTACAAAGCATGTTTACGATAGGTGTTGTCTGCAGTGTACATATAAACACTTAAGTACTTTGACACAGTATGACCTGGACAACTAGTTCATCCTACTGGTAGTAGGAAATTAAGGAATGTGTTAGAGCCAAGTTAATCCAAATGCTGCAAAGTTAACATCAGATTATGAAAATATTTGCCACCATGACTAACAGCAAAAATTGCTGGAGGAGTCTCCCTACTCTGAAGGATATTGGCAGAATTATTTACTGCTATATATCTTATTTAAGGTGTTCTCTACTTTTAGAGGTAAAATTTACAACCAATTACTAGCTATTTGGTATAGAGGTTTTATGTTTTCCCATATAACATTTGATGATACCACAGACTGTTCTGGTTTTTGGACTCTAATGGAGCCTTGCTTCACATTATTTCATAGAAAAATTAGGAACAACCAACAGTGTTCAAGGAACAACAATCATGATATATGTTGACTTTATATATGCTGCTTGTTGGTTTGTTTTGTTTGTTTTGTTTTGTTCACATTTTTTCTGGCTGTAATTTAAAAATACATGACATGTCAGCGATTTTGAAATTATAGATATCACCGGGCGTGGTAGCTCACGCCTGTAATCCCAGCACTATGGGAGGCCGAGGCGGATGGATCACGAGGTCAGGAGATCGAGACCTTCCTGGCTAACAGGGTGAAACCCCATCTCTACTAAAAAATACAAAAAATTAGCCTGATGTGGTGACGGGCGCCTGTGGTCCCAGCCACTCGGAAGGCTGAGGCAGCAGAATGGCCTGAACCTGTGAGGCAGAACTTGCAGTGAGCCGAGATCTCACCACTGCACTCCAGCCTGAGCGACAGAGCGAGACTGTCTCAAAAAAAAAAAAAAAAAAAAAAAAAGAAATTATAGATATCACTGAATGGCATTCTGAAATATGAATAATATAATAGCCATTTGCATTATTAAGATGTTGATGTCACAATATCATTTTGGCATTTGCCTCCAATTTAAATATATATGCCTATATGTGTGTATATATTTGCGTACACATGCACATGTATATGCGCTTATATACATGTATATACATATATAATTATATATATGTAACATATGTAACTATATCTTTTAAATACTAAAGGATAAGTCAGGCTGACAAATGCCACAAAGAATTTGAAGATAAGGGAATTTTGCACTGTTATATATAATACGTGGCACCTAATTAAAATATATAGAAGGCCAGGCACGGTGCCTCACGCCTGTAATCCCAGCACTTTGGGAGGCCGAGGCGGGTGGATCACGAGGTCAGGAGATTGAGACCATCCTGGCTAACATGGCCAAACCCCGTCTCTACTAAAAAATACAAAACATTAGCCGGGCGTGGTGGCGCGCCTGTAGTCCCAGCTTCTTGGAAGGTTGAGGCAAGAGAACGGTGTGAACCCGGGAACCAGAGCTTGCAGTGAGCCGAGACTGTGCCACAGCACTCCAGCCTGAGCAACAGAGCAAGACCCCGTCTCCAAAGATAAATAAATAAATAAATAATAAAATAAAGAAAGATGGAACTTCATTTAAAATAATATAAATAATATGTGACATGTTTGAATAATTTAGAAAGTTCATAAAGTTATGAATAAAAACTTAAATAGGCAATAGTGCCAAACCAAAACAAAAATCATTATTTTCAATTTCCTGGTATCTTGTTTTAGAGGCTATTCTAAAACTACATAAAGTATTTTTGAAAATTTGAGGAACTATAAAACATAGAATTTGTCTTCTGATTTTAACTTAAAGTTCTTTAAGTTATATTCATGAGGATATTTCTACATATTTCAGTATATTTCAAAAACATTTTTTATATTGCAGCATAAATATTTCTAAGAAAACAGTTTTTCTGAATCTTATTATTTTCTTTGGATAAATTCTTAAAAGTAGATTTATCCAATTATAGGGACAAAAGATATATGTTAAAGTTCTTAATGCATATTGATAAATTTCTTCTTAGAAAAAAGTAACACCAAAAGTAAAAAGAGAGCCTGTTTCCTTCTGTGCTTGGCTATTTCATATGCAGAAAAGAATTAACTTATGTTTTATTTTGCACTTACTGCTTTCTAGTGACAATGAATATTAATATATATGTTATTTCCAGTTATTTCTTATTTTTGTTATGTATTTTTTAACTATGGTATATCTGATTTTGGAGATTTCTACCCAACTTGTAAAAACTTATTTTGTGTTATAGTAAGGCATCGACCTCATTGAATATTGTTATATTCATTATCTTTTACACTAGGAAAAGTATAAATTCTTACCTCAAGAAAAATATTTAGCCAGGTGCGGTGGCTCACACCTGTAATCCCAGAACTTTGGGAGGCCAAGGTGGGTGGATCATTTGAGCTCAGGAGTTCAAGACCAGCCTGGGCAACATAGTGAGACCTTGTCTCTGCAAAAAGTAAAAAATTAGCTGGGCTTGGTAGTGTATGCCTGTAGTCCCAGCTACTTGGGAGGCTGAGGCGGAGGACCACAGGAACCCAGGAGATGGAGGCTGCCATGAGCTATAATTATGCCACTGCACTCATGAGACCCTGTCTCTAAACAAAAAAAGAAAAAGAGTAAAAATTTATGTGAATAAATAAATAATAAATACATTTCAAGAGTTTTCTTTCATATTTTTAGGATCTCTGCATTATAGTAGGAAAAAATCAAATAGTGGTTTTCCTCTGTTCTCATACCACTACAACAATCAAACCAGAAGACTACTATTACCAGACCGGACATGGTGGCTTACACCTGTAATCCCAACACTTTGGGAGGCTGAGGCAGGTGAATCACCTGAGGTCAGGAGTTTGAGACCAGACTGGCCAACATGGTGAAACTCCATCTCTACTAAAAATACAAAAATTAGCTGGGCATGGTGGTGTGTGCCTGTGATCCCAGCTACTTGGGAGGCTGAGGCAAGAGAATTGCTTGAACCCGGGAGGCAGAGACTGCAGTGAGCCGAGATTGCACCACTGCACTCCAGCCTGGGTGACAAAGTGAGATCTTGTCTCCAAAAAAAAATAAAAGACTACTGCTATGAAATATGTAGGGGTTTCTGCCCTAATCATTCAGTTCTGCAGCAGATACCAGTCAGTGTCCTTCAATTCAATACAATTCTGATGCTGTCTATCAGGCGATAGGTTCACAAACTACACTTTGAAGGCTCAGGCTCACAAGAAGGCCTCTTCCTTCACACCAGTCACAAGTCCGAGCCTCTGGAATATCTGATCAGCCAATTTCAAGTTCAGTTTCCTTTAACCTTCTTCTTGGGGTTTAATTTGTTAGAGTGGTTCACAGAACTCAGAGAAACGTGTTTACTAATTTATTCCAAGGGATATTTTAAAGGATACAGAAAAACAGTCAGATCTCACCCTGAGCTCAGGGGCTTCTGTCCATGTGAAGTGTGATTGAGTTCTAGTTCACCATCCTGACCTGTCAGCCTCCATGTGTTCAGCTCTCAAGAAGCTCTCTGAACCCTGTCCTTTTGGGCTTTTATAGAGGCCTCATTACATAGGCATAATTGACTAAACTATTGGCCACTGGTGATCAACTTAACCTTCAACCTCTCTGCCCTCCTGGGAGCTTGAGTAGTGGGGCTGAAAGTCCCACCTGCCTTGGTCTTTCTGGTGACCATCCCCATCCTGAAGCTACCTAGCCTCTGCCAGCCATCAGTCAATCATCACTTTTGAGATTCTAAGGATTTTAAGAGTTTCATGTGGGAGGGAAGCAGGAGATAAGTGTTGAAGCCTAGTATCTATTTTATAGTATCACAGATGGATTTATGGAGCATTATGTTATATTATCTTTTTGTATTATAGATCAGATTTTTTTCAATGGGATATGTTTTGAAAATATCATTAACGTCAAATTTTCTGTTTTTAAGCATTATAATTATATAGTTGTTTATGATGTCAAAATTTAAAAAATGCATTGTTAATTTTATTGACATTTGCCTTTTAATGCATAGTATGGTTAGCATCATTGATAAAACAAAATTAAAATTATAATATTTTCATTGTTCATATGCAAATATAAAATGTATAAAATTTTACATTTTATACTCTCAAATTATAAAATGTAAAAAAAAATTCTTCTGAAGAAAAACAGTCTTTAAAAAAATTTTTTTAATCTGTGTTTCTCTCTCATATCCCAAAAGACTACCTTCCTGGAGTATATTTGAAAATGAATACAAGACAACAGCTCACAATTATTAGGCACCAGCAGTAGTTACCATACTTTTCTGGCACTGCATTGTAAACAATACTATGATTAAATTCTGTGCACTTTCACCTAGGCAGCTCTAAAGAAATTACTTGTGAACCAATGACAGCAAAGTTTAATTAGCTCACAATACTTTTTTTTTTTTTAAGCGGTAGTGAGATTATAGATTACTGCAGCCACAAACTCCTTGACTCAATGAATCCTCCTTAACCTCCCTAGTAACTGGAAATACAGGTGTGTGCCACCACACCAAGCTAATTATTTTTTGTAGAGACCACACCTTGTTTTGTTGCCCAAACTGGTCTCAAACTTCTGGTCTCAAAGGATCCTCCCACCTTGACCTCCCAAAGTGCTAGGATTACAGGTGTGAGCCACAGTGCCCAGCAATGTTTTATGTTGGATGAATAAAATGTGTTTACTTCCATGTTTAAAGTACAGAAAATTATAGAAGGCATATACAGAAATTTCTCTTGCTATCTTGTACAATATGATTGTTGTTTTGGAATGAACCTGCTGCTCAGCCCAGGCCACTTTGACAAGAACAGAGCATACAGGAGGTCATTGACATTTCCCCTTTCTTCTGGCCTCTTCTATTGCTTTGACCCCCATCACCCACACACCACCTTTTGCTTTTTCTCCTTGTTCCGACCCTTCTCCAAACCCTCTTCCTTTCTCTCCATCAGTCTTTCCCGCACACAGTCCAGGTCAACACCTACTCACAGTGTCTTATAACATAGTTGCAGGCAATGATCCGGCTTGCTGGCTTTATGGTTTTAAGCCTTAATCAAGATTAAGTTGCTTTATTTAAAGACTTTCCTAACTTTCAAAAGTAAAGACAAAGTTTCGCTGATAATTTCGTATTGCCGTTGAGACATTTAGTCCTGAAGTATCCTCTTGGGGCCAGTGGATGCTCAAATTTTCTTGGAGAAATGAGGGTGAATTGGTGACCAAAATGGTATCAAAATTTTGATATGATTCAAAATTTGTCCAAGGATGCATATGAAAAGAGTATAGAAATAGAACAAGACCTCTTAGAAGCTGTCACCGAGGTATTTCCTGTAAAAATTGATCAGCCAATAATTCAGCCTATAAGGAAGAGGGGAAAGTGTGCACCAGATATTAGGGACTATCTCACTAACACTTTCAGAAAATATTCTGGTTCCAGTCAGGAAGAAGATGTCACTACTGTCCTGTTCACCTTTGTTTTTCATTATCTTAAATCTGAAGTGGAGGATTTAGTAAGAAATACAAAAGTAGGATGGTAGACTTCCCCTTCTCTAATATACAAAAACTCCTTTAGCGTCTTGAAGAATAACCCTTCAGATTAAGCATTAGATAGACCAAAGACCAAGGACATCTCTAAGACGACTCTTGAAAAGCAAAACAAAACAAATCAACAACAACAAAACACATACATGTCAATATGGATAGTGCAAAAGACATTGAAAGAGCAACTCCTCTGCCTTAGTTTGAAAAATAAAATCTGAAAAGACAAAAAAAACCAAAACCTTTGTCTGACAAATGATACCTCTTCCTTGACCCAAATTTTCTTTTACAAAATAAGGAGAAATTACCATACAGTGGTGGAAACAGAATGTTTTATTTCCAATTGATGCTGGGGTTACTAAACCCTGTCAGAAGCTATAGATAGGAGAGAAAATGCCAATGCCAATAGCAGTTCTCTTTTTGGGTCCTCATGGTTTTGGTGCTTTGGAAGCAACACAGATTTTCACTGGAATTGGTACAACAGGTAAACATGACAACTGTTTCAAAACCCAGCTAAGTGTCTTGCTTTTTACAAAGGAATACATTGTAACTAAGTTTGACACATATACTAAAAAGCAGACTCAACAAGTAAAGAACGATGCTTCACCAGGTTCAAATGCCAAATGAATTCCTATAAAAAACATCCATACTGGCTAACTAATTCAAAAATCAAAATCAAAACTAAATCCTTACTGTGGTCATCAAGTCTTGACTCGATTCCAGTTTTAGGCACTTCATTATGGGGGGAAAAACACAACTTCGGTAAATATCACAATCTTTGTTCCACCTAGTGGAAATAAGATAGTCTTTCCAAATAGGTTGAAATAAAGTCTATGAAAGTTGGTATATGGTTTACTCCATTGTGTATAGGAAAACCTCATAAACATCCCAAATGGGTTTTATTGGCAGAAAATTCAATGAGATTGCACGGAATGTTTATTTTTTATCTTTCAAGCCCACAATCCCAAGAAAATTTTAAAATGAGGTAAACAAATAAGTTAAAAAATATAGGCTCACTTGAAAATCTACAAATAATGCTTATTCTAGCCCTTCTCTCATATGGTTAGGAATACGTTCTTAATATTGTCTGCCCGTTTTCTGGTTGACCAGAAGCCTTTAGTTGCTCCTTCTGTCCTTTGCCTAGAATCTGTAATAGTAAAACAACTGCTCTGACTAAAGCAAAGCAATGTCAGACCTCACATTTCACAATTGGGGAAGACTGTCCTATGGGTCTAATAATAGGGGTGGCCATTTCACGGGAAGGGTAATTAAGGAATGCTATAGTCCAGAAGCATCACTGCCTTTGCCATTCTCAGTCCTCAGATTAAACAAGGAATGACTGACTCATCAAAACTGAAACTGCCAAAATTATCTGAGAAACTTTAGTTATAATCATGGCCAAAGGCTTTTCTATTAGCTTTCATGGCCACTGGGTCAACTCCAATAGGAATTCATAAACGATATCCACATGAACTGAGCTCCAGATAGCCCATGTGTCTGGGGATCTAACTCCTCTTCCTGATGTTGCTGTTTAAGAGACTGATATGATCAAACATTGTAGAAGTTTTATGTGTTTTACTTATGCTTATCATTAATAGGTTCAGGTGGCTTTTCCAAAGTATAAACTACATATGGCTTGGTTTCCTTGAGGTATCCTCATCCATACAACGAAGGAAAATCCTCTGTGGCCAGGAGACCTGATGACAGAAAATGATACCAACATAAAATTACTCTTAGACCACACTGAACGTTATAGCTCATTAGAACATCAAAGTTACAAGATTGGGTATTATTAACCACAAACACTGCAGGAAAGATTTGGGGAACTGACAAATGCCAACATATAATCTTTCATTCGTTATTTCATATCTCAAAAAATTAAAAAGGAATTTCAAGTTATGACTTTTTCAGCCTTAAAAACAGGAAATTCTGACATATAATGTGGATGAATCTTGAGGACATTATGCTAAGTAAAATAAGTAAATCACAAAAAGACAAATATTGCACGATGTCACTTATATGAAGTATCTAAAGAATTCAAATCTGTAGAGACTGAAAGACTCAAGATTCATCCATGTTGTAGTATGTGTCAGAATTCCCTTCCTTTTTAAGGCTGAATACTATGCCATTTTACATATATATCATATTTTCTTTAGCCATTTATCCATCAGTGGATGAGGATAGCCAGTGTCAACCAGAACTGTCCCAAGAACACCAGGCCCTATGTCTACATACTAAAAAAATCCTGGTATCTTTAGTACCTAATATAATGCCTGATCCATAATAATCATCCATTTTGTTGAATACATTGATAAGAAAATGACTCAGTGAAAGCTCTTTTTCACTAACTATTCTCTTTTTTATTATAATTTTTCTCCTAGATGCTGGAGACATCAAACTAATAATTATCTCAAACTCCACCTTCTAAATATCCTTCCCTTTTGCTCTCCTTCCCTATGCCCACTAGAGCTCAGTTTGGACCTCTCAAAAGGACTGGCTCTCTGGATTATCTCTCAAATGGACTGGCTGAATATAGACCAGCTCTTCCTGCCTCCAATGCCTCCTGTCCATAATTCATCATTCACGTCTTTGCCACCATGATTTTCCTGAAACAGAAATCTCATCAGAGCCTCTCCCTCTTAAGTACTCTGCAAGACACCATTCCTAAGAGTTGAAGATGAGCTTCATTCTAAAACAAAAACCCTTCCTTGCATGGTCTTCTGTCAGCTAAGTTCTTCAGCATGCCATCTCCTACCATCCTTTCCATGTATAATATTTCTTGATTATACCCAAATTATGCCCCATTACCAAAATGTGTAACACTCTCTTTGACACTTCCCTGCCTTTAAACTGCTATCTTTTTGTCCGCAATGCCATTCTCTCAACTGTTCCACCTTCCCTCCTCCTCTCCACTCCCTAACCCTGGCCCCTTCTTCCAGCCTCACCTTGGTCCAAATCGCCTCAACTTCCATTTCAATCCTACAGTCCTAAAACAAATGAGTTAAAGGTAAGGCTAGAAATGTGGCAATGATTTAGTAGACTATTGATATTTAACTCTGGATTTCCGTGAAATTTAAGGCTAGAAAGACCCTTTCTAGGTCATCAGAGCCATTTCTCTTCTTCCTCAAAGACTGCACCTTTGCAGCTAACTAAAATAAATACGTAAATAAATTATACAACTTCAAGGAGCACATACATTTGTAGACCACTCAGGAGACTTTAATGATGTATAACAAACCTGCTTGTTAAATTATTGTTTAAATTCCATAAATTCTCTATTCTGAGATTTAAATTTATTTCGTCCTTTTAATTCACGAAGAAGAATGAGATGAGATCGTATATTTTTAACTGGAAGATTTAAATAACCTCTAAGTTGTTGCCTCCAAATTGAATAATTCCAGATCTTTTCACCTTTTCTTGTAGGTCTTACTTTACAACCAATTCATTATCTTTGTGGCTGTCCTCTGAACCTTCTTCAAGTTTTCACATTCCTCTTAAGATTAGGAGTCTTTACCATGCTGCAGAATTCCAGGAAGGGTTTGACAAGTTGTCTGTTCATTAAGAAGATTACCTCATAGTCTGTACACACTATGTTCTTCGTTTTATACCCCAGCCTTAACTTCACCTTTCAAACCATGATGCCTACACTGCCAATCCACTGCACTTTGGTTTCCTTTTTGTACTGATTTTTTTTTCCCCATTGCTTCCAAATATAATCAATTAATGCCTCCTCCTCCTTTCACTTCCATCATCTTCAACTGTTCTAATTTCACTTTATCTTGATAAAGCCATGATCTGTTTATACCTGATTGCCCCTCATATTTACTGAAGTAATATTGAATTGGAAATTTGTCTTCCAAAGCTGCCATTTGCAAATTGAGATAGTTACTCTTTAATACAGCAACAATAATAATTATTATGTTAAATACTCTAAACAGATTATCACTATTAAGAGTAATATTAATAGTAGTGATAATAACCATGCAACTGTGGTGTTTATATTAACTCATTTATCTTTGCAACTACACTGTGAGTTACTCATTTGCATCACAAGGTTACAAAAAGGGGAACTGAGGTACTGAGACCTAAGTAATTTACTCATTGTTTTGTCTAATAGTGAATTCGGGCATGATTCAAGCATGTTTCATGACTTTCCTCAGACTCTATATTCCAGTATAGACATTGAGAAAACCAAAATTTACTTAGAATCAATGTTTTGGGGAAAAATATACTTTTTTGTATGTTTAGAATCTTAAAAATCCAGGGAAAAAAAATGAATTTGGATCTCTTGCTGCCCTGGGAAAAAAACTGCAACTAAATAGAGAGATAAGTGAGGGGAGAGCCAACAGACTGAACACTTCTGTCTGCAAAAGGAATTACTAAATTGCTAGAGGAAAGCTCTGCTCCAGACCTTATTAGCAGAAGGAAGCAAAAGTGATGCCTTACTTGATAAGATAAGCAGAAGCTTACAAGGATAAGCTGATAACCAAGACAGCTTTGAAATTCCCTCAAGCTTCTACTTGCCTTTATTTTCTTTTTTTTTTTTTTGAGGCTAAAAACTACATTAAGGTTGCATTAAAGTAAGTATTTTATGAAGTTTGCTACTGAATTACAGATGTAATTTATTTTTTCTTCAATGATATTTCTATTAAAGTTAATATACAGATGGTGGTAAGTTCTTATTTGATTTTTAAGCTATATTTTATATAAAAATTTAATAGAACAATGATATAATCTCTGCAATATTAATGGGATAACCTAGGAGTGAATATAAATGTTGAAAGATTGTTACCGAATCAGTCCTGAATTTCCCTTGTTGCACAGCAGAAAATGCATGCTTTGACTTTCAGCACAAAATAATAAGCTTTTCAATTCAACTAACTTCAAACAAATACTACCTGAACGGTTACTAAATGAAAGACAGTCTATTTAAATTTAGCGTTATTCAGGGGCAGAAATTATCAAAAGTTTTTTAATTCTATCAATTCAACATTTGATAGCAGGAACCACAAAGGGAATGAAAATGCTGCTCTTTTGTTCTGCTAAT
Source organism: Colobus angolensis palliatus (assembly GCF_000951035.1). NCBI lineage: Eukaryota > Metazoa > Chordata > Mammalia > Primates > Cercopithecidae > Colobus > Colobus angolensis. The sequence continues at coordinate 1,835,389 of NW_012114933.1, read as the reverse complement.
ACAAAATAATTAAGTGCACAACTTCAGAAGGTTTATAGATATAAAAATGACTCTAAGTGTACTGTAATTTTCAGATACATTCTTATTTTTTGAAAATAAATGCCACATTCAGCATTTTAAAATTATCATAACATCTCTAGGCCTTTGGAAATCTTCAAATAGGTATAATGACACTGTCGTTTTGTTTTTATTTTTTATTTATTTTTTATTTTTTTATTTTTATTTATTTTTATTTTTTGAGATGGAGTCTCTCGCTCTGTGGCCCAGGCTGGAGTGCAGTGGCCGGTTCTCAGCTCACTGCAAGCTCCGCCTCCCGGGTTTACGCCATTCTCCTGCCTCAGCCTCCCGAGTAGCTGGGACTACAGGCGCCCGCCACCTCGCCCAGCTAGTTTTTTGTATTTTTTAGTAGAGACGGGGTTTCACCGTGTTAGCCAGGATGGTCTCGATCTCCTGACCTCGTGATCCGCCCGTCTCGGCCTCCCAAAGTGCTGCGATTACAGGCTTGAGCCACCGCGCCCGGCCGACACTGTCGGTTTGTTAACAAGTTCCCTCACTGCTTAACTTTTCCTCTCTTTACTTCCCCTGTTTTGGGAACTTACATGTTATCCATTTCTCAGAACCTCATTGACCAAGTACAGACAATCATGCCAATTTCTAAACACAATTTGTAAAATTGAAATCATATTTTTGAATAACTCAAGGTGGCTGTGTGTGGTCTGCATCATGAAAGTTTGTCTTGACACATGGTGTCATGGGTCCTTAATTGTGTACAGCCTAATTCCTTCTGTATTTTTTTTTAAGCTGGGGATTCACAATCTTAATTTTAGACTTATGTATAGTAGATAGCAATTTGTGGTTATTTCTTAAAAGTATGTATGACAGAAATTGCCCCATATTCTTGTTTATTAATGAAATAGCAAGAAAATCTGAAACTGTCTCATTAATTTCCTTCTATTCCCAATGAATCTCTTTTTGGCCTAAAAAATGGTGACTAAATCTAGTTAATTTATCTCACAATTTTAATTCTTTAGTTAAAAAAAGATTTATTTCTAAAGCTAATTTGTATTTGTTTGAATTTTAATACAAAGAAAAAGAAAAATATTTTGCCTTATAGTTTTGTACTTTTATTGGCAGTGTTTTATTTGGATGTTTTGCATAAGTGGAAAGAATAATCATATTTTGTATATTGAAGTTTCAAAAAGATAACAAATAATTTCTGTCTCTTCAAATTCTATGGAAAAACATTTTTACCCTTTTAGTAATTAAAGGAATATAAATTTAAACAATAAAGACATAATGGTTATTTCCTGTTATATTTTAAAATATTTAAAACATAATACCCATCATTAACGACAAAAATGAGCAATGCAATGGATACAGGCTTTCCTTAAGGCAGCTTCAATAGTCTTGAAAATGCCTTCACATATTGCAGAATTTATCACAAAGAAGCTATCAGAGATGTTTCCAGTGATTTTTACACAAGTATGCTGCCCATATTACTATAAGCATTTTCAAAATATCAAAATAAGTTTTAGTGCACAATTAGAAATTGGTTGGTTAAATGCTTTAACACCCACGAACACAATGTCCCATGCATTTGTAAACCAAATATACCAAATTGGAAATAGTGGTTAGTTATTTTATTAGTCCATTCTCATGCTGCTAATAAAGACGTATCCAAGCCTGGGTAATTTATAAAGGAAAGAAGTTTAGTGGACTCACAGTTCCACATGGCTGAGGAGGCCTCACAATCACGGCCAAAGACAAACCAAGAGCAAAGGGACGTCTTACACGGCAGCAGGCAAGAGAGCGAGTGCAGGGGAACTCCCCTTTATGAAATCATCAGATCTCATGAGGCTTATTTACTTTCACGAGAACAGCTCAGGAAAAACCTGCCCCCTTACCTCCCACCTGGTCCCTCCCACAACATGTGAGGATTATTACAATTCAAGGTAAGAACTGGGTGCGGACACAGAGCCAAACCACATCAGTTATCTATGATTAGATACGGAAAATTTTTATTTTTTATATGACTTACTTTAATTGATATTCAAAAATTCCCTAGAAAACTAAGTTTCTTTTATAATTACAAACTTTTTAAATTAAGGTATAATGAGCTGGCTACTTAAGAAAATTAGGACAAGTGCAAGTACTTATATTTTTATGCCTTAAATTGAAGAAAATCATAGGCTATTTTAAACATTAGTGTCATTTTTATTCTTCTCATTGTGAAGAAATGTTATGAGTGGAAGAAAGAATCAAGATTTTAAATATTGATATTGGTAAATTGAAATGAAACACTTTTTCTTTCCTAATTGAATTCACTTCACAGACTTTAAAAGTATCTTTGCTGTCCCTTACGTAAATATAGGCCCCTGGCTTTTTCTGCAGTTTATGTCCTTAGCTTTTGTCTTTCATTGTCCACATCACTTTCAGTTTTTTTTTTTTTTTTCTATGTGAAAATTTGTGGCTAAACTCATAATTGACTCTCCATCACCTTCAAAGAAAAGAAAATAATTCAGATTCTTAACATGGCAGATTTGGCCCTCCGTTTCTTCTCAACCCCATCTTTTCAAATATTGAATACCACATTGAAGAAATTTCCTCAAAAGGTCAAATAATTTCATACATTTTGGGTTTTGATGGTAAAGATCCTCTTGCTCTATCACCGGCCCATTTCACTTCCATTTTTTTTTTCACTCTATTCTTATTTGTTAATTTCTCTTTCAAGTGCCTACATCCTGAATAGTCCCCCCTATACCTGACAAATGTTTGCTCAATCCTTGATACTTTCTTCTCTTTATTGGCATTTTCCATATTCCAATAATTGTTTATATACGTGTTTATTTTTTTTTAATAGATTCACTATGGCTTTTTACGACGAAGACTTTTTTAATTTTTGCACCTCCATCACTTTGCATGGTGTCTGTCATTGCTCTTGTGCTTTGTGGCCACTATGCGGTACAATAAGGGTTACTTGAGCACGAGTACTGCAAAACAATGACAGTTAAACTAATAACTGAGAAAGCTACTAAGTGAATAACAGGTGAAGAGCATAGGCAGTGTGGATACACTGGACAAAGGGAAAAGTCACATCCCTGGCAGGACAGAGCAGGAGGACAGCATGAGATTTTCATCATGTACACAGAATGGCAGGCAATTTAAAACTTATGAATTGTTTCTGAAATTTTCCATTTATTGTGCTTGGACTATGGTTGACTATGAGTAACTGATACTGTGAAAAGTAAAACCCTGGATAGTGAAAACGTGGATAAGGAAAGACAACTTTAATAATTTTTAATATATTAAAAGTAAAGATTTTGTTAACAGGTTTCTAAATCTTACATCTGAAAATGTCAAATAACAAAATCCAAATTTGTTAATAATTAGAAAATGTGCCCTTAAAGATAGTACAAAAGAGAAAATGTATTAAAGCTTACATAATTCAAGATAAGAGAAAAACTATAATTCTGTGTTTTTAAACTCAAACCATGTAACAGATAAACTCCTCATATTACTTCCATTATGTACATTTAATTATAAATTATATGGATAATACCACATATGTAGGATTATCAGAAGGGAAGAAAATGTGCCCCAGTATCAAACTCTAGAAATTAATTTTCTTCTCCAACCCAAAATCACTCCATAATTTTAAGACAAATGCCCTACGACTTTCATATTGTATTCCACTATATGGAAATTCATATGCTCTAATAGTAAATAATACTTTAGTAAATGTCCATAAATCACTCTATTTTTTTCTTTGTAATTTGTGCGTTTTATTTATTTAATTTCTTTAGAGATAGAGTATTGCTCTGTAACCCAGGCTGGAGTGCTACTGCATGATCCCACCTCACTGCAGCCTCAACCTCTGGGGCTCAATCAATCCTCCCACCTCAGCCTCCCCAGTAGCCAGGATCACAGATGCACACCACCATGTGCAGTTATTTTTTAATTTTTTGTAGAATGAGGTCTCACCATGTTTCCCAGGCTAGTCTCAAGCTCCTGGGCTCCAGTGATCCTCCTGCCGTGGTCTCCCGAAGTGCTGGGATTATAAGTGTAATTTTTAAATAAGTGCCATGTACATTTTCACAGATTGCCCTAGTTTTGTAACAGGCCATTAGGCATGAGTAGGGCAGGAGAGGGTTCTCCCCTAACCCACTAGAGACGTCAGGTGATGATTCCACAATTATTTCTTTGCCTCTCTTAAAAATGATAATTCGCCTACCAGGGAGAAATCTCCTGATGGTCCACACCTGTTAACATCAAAAGTGTTAACTGAATGCAGATCTCAGGGAGAAACAGCTTCTGGGCATGCCTGTTAAGAGACAGAAATGGTGAAGTATGGTATTCCAGGTACACTCCACTGGAAAAAGGAAGAAAGCCTGAGATGGGCATGTGTATAACTCCGTGAACACACTGTGTTTGCTCACTTCCCAAACACAGGGTAAGGAGGGCTCTGCGCATGTGGGAAGCTCACCCTAAGGAAAGAATCATGGGAAAGAGGCAAGGTTATTAAGTCCTAGGATCAAGGTTAAAGGCTCTTTTTTTTTTTTTTTTTTTTTTGTTTTCTGTTTTCTTTTGTCCTTTTTTCTCTCTTGGAGCTTCAGGCTTCTGCTTGGGTCTTATTTAAGCAAATTTTCCTTTCCCTCCCTGTTCTAAAGCCTTTTAAAATAAACTTCCACTCCTGCTCTGGAACCTGCCTCTCTTTTTCTGCTTTATGCCCTCAGTCAAGTTCTTTTTTCTGAGGAGGCAAGAACTGAAGCTGCGAGGGATACGTAACGATACACTCCAGTAATGGGATAACTCAGATCTCTGGTAACAGTTTCAAGGCATTGGTAGAATACTTTACATTCGGAAATCCAAATAATTTTTGTTTTAGGTTATCAAATTTGTGACCCAACATAATGAAATATACTGTTGTTTCTCTCCCTTTTAGTTTGAGAATTCCTAGAGGAAACCTATGTATTAAAGAAGTATGATTACTAATGTTAATGATTACGTAATTATTAGTTATTGTTTTTTTCATTGTGGAAAATGAATTTCAATTCAGATTTAGCAACAAGCATTTACTTATTCTACTCTAATGGCATTTAGTTTGTTTGTGGCAGGGGGAGTGGTAACATGAAAAAACTAAAGGGCTTCTGTGATAGGATTTTAAAATATTCACATATATTTCTACTTCAAGCAATAATTATTTTCTCTGTTCACATCAAATACAGACTGGGTGAAACACTGTAAAGAGGACTTATTTCCTGTTAATAGATATTACTTGACATTTTAGCTTTAATGCTGGAAAAAAAAAGCAGTTTATAATGTCCAGAAGTGCTTTTTCTTTTTTGCTTACAGAGCACTTAAGTGTCATGTTAAGCCTGAGGCAGGTCTGTCTAGAATTGTGTTTACTGTATTCTTTTCAAATGCAACACAGAACCTTATCACTTATCAGTGCATAAAGTCTAACAGATTGCAGACTCAAATTTCCCCTTCCAGGCAATGTTGGGTTTCACTATTGTTTGCCATGATAAAGGTTTTCGTGAATTCTACAGCTTAGATTTCTGTCTTGTTTTCCTTAGCATAACCCTCTAGGCAACCAATCAGCATTTTTTACCAGCTAGAAATTGCTCAAAATGTTAGTTACTACAAAAGCTGCTTTAAAATTCTATGCCTTGCTTTGACTCCTTCTTTCTTTTTAAAGTTATACTAGGTAGTTTCAATTAGATTGAAAAGAAGTAATTAAATATTTTCCAAAGATGTTGCTACTGTAAATGAGGTTGCCTGAATTTGGTGAAAGAAATATGTCCCATAATTCACATTTGGTTTGCCATTTAAAAAGTGTTGCAGGAGAAAACTATCTTGGCCAGGTGAAAAGTTGGCTACGCAGTATGCTAAGTTTGGCATATTGTATGGCCTCTTTCAGAAAATTTAGACAATTGTACAAATGTATTAGCTAAAGAGTGCCTTAGGGCTTGGGTGAATAACTATTATTCTTTTCACCATAGAATTGACAATTCCAATTTTCAGATGCCATCCAAATTGAATAAGCAGTTTACGTGGGCTGAATACTTGTAGTTGACTGAACTGTTATTTTCAGTCCATTCACATAGTCCAGATTTTGCAAGCCCTGTGGATTTGGCCACCTAGTTATTTCTGTAATCTTTCTCCTCCACACCGGCCCGCTTCTAATACCTGAGATGAGGGCCTTCCAATTTCTTGCCAGACAGTTAAATAGTCTTTTTTTTAACCTCCAAATAATCTTCACGTTGCTCGAAGCACATGCCTTATAAATCCCTAATTTGATCATATCATTTCCCTTTTAAAATCCTTTAATGACATGGTGTCTCCTACACAATGAAATCCAAACCTCTTAGGATGACACAGCATGACTTTCATGATCTGACTCTGCCAATGTTTTAAAATTTACCTCCCACAATGCCTCCTTAGATCATCTCTCACCCCAAAACAAATATGCAATTCTCCAGTGTATTTACTTCTTTCTTCCTCCTTCAAACGGTTTTGCCTTTGCATTTGCTATTGCATACATAGCCTGAAATGGTTTTTCCTTATTGACTATCACCCGAATATCGGCTTTATTTTCATCCACTATGTTTCAGTTCAAATGTGATTCCCTATAGGAAGCCTTCACTAATATTATCTGAGAAGGTCAAGGGTATTTTTATTCCGTGTTTCTACAATGACTGCTACACCCCTGGGTTTTAGAGTGCATGTGTCATATTGGTGGAATTATGATTCAACAAACATGCACACACAAACATGTATTGCACTAGATTGTAAACTTTTGAAGATTAATGATGCTTTGGCAGATGGAAAGAATTTAATGGATCTATTTTTTCAGTAAATAGAGTAATTGTTCCACCATAAACAAAAATAAGGAAAATTTTTGATGACTTACACTCCACACACCAGTGTACAATATCCTAGACATCTTCATTCATAATCATTCATTGAAAAGCTATTTATCGAGCACCCCCAAGCATATATCCTTAAAACTATAAGAACACTGTGTTTCTTTGGGTATTTGTGTTTCTCTGGGTAATACAAGGGGGGAATGAAATGAACTATAAGATACTCTTGTACAAAAAGACTAAGAGTGTACGATTCTAACAACCTTGTCAATGCCTGAGAAAACAACTCACAAAATACATTTTTTCTAAAAGAATCCATTTTTATGCCTGGCATGGTGGCTCACA
>NW_012114933.1:1827441-1827788 GCF_000951035.1 Colobus angolensis palliatus | reverse complement strand
AACAACAACAAAAAAGAAGCATCCATTTTTAAATTATAATGAATAATTTACAAAATTAATCATATCCCTTCATTTTATTAGCAATCTCATATAGATATAATATATTCATTTTATAAAAAGACAAATACCAAGTACATGTAGGAAATATGAAATCTTCAGGCTTATAATGAAGATAAGGGAATATGATTTAATTAGTGTTTTTTAATCCCTCAATGTTGAAAGAAGAGAGACATTTTATTTTAAGAATTACTATATAATTAAAATTGACTTTATTTAGTGTAGAACTTTATGAATTTTAACACATATATAGATTCATGTAACTAACCCTACAATTAAGATACAGAAAA
>NW_012114933.1:1812514-1826504 GCF_000951035.1 Colobus angolensis palliatus | reverse complement strand
ACCTTTTATCTCCCCTTCACCAACACTTTTACAGGGCAAATTCATCCAACTATGTGCTTAGAAGCTCCAAGCAGAATTCTCTTTTACCAAGAGAATGCCTTGAGAGATAACAGTCAGTTTGCAACCTAAGTATTCCCACTAAGAAACTCTTTTCACCTGGTGAGTTTCAGCCACCTTTACAACCTTGTTCTGCCCATAAAGATGCCAATGTGACCACCCAGTAGATAAGGCACTGAAGCAAGTGGGTGGACCCCACCAGCTCATTTCTTCCCTTGTAAGCCATTCATGCCAACCATCCTCCACCCCTACCTTTAAAAGCACATGCTTTCTCCTCCAAAAGTGAAGTGGTACCCTTAGGTCTAGAAGCCTTTACACCTTTTAACATGGACAGGAGGCAGAGAAATACTGGACAAAAAAGGGCAGGGTCCCTGGTAGTGTTCCACCCTCAAGCCTGGGCCCACAGCCCTAAATGAGAACATCACATGCCTGTTTTCCCACCCAAATGTTGCTTTTTGCCATGCCATGCCCCTCACCCTGTACTTTTCTCAGCACAGCTGAGAAGCAGAGAAGAGAAGCATCTGAACATCAAGAGAAGTTTGGCCACGGATGGTCAGAGAGGAGGTCAACCACGGACAGCCAAACTCCAGGGGAAGATCATCTTCCCACTCCATCCTCTTTCTGGTTCCCCATCTCAGTAAAAGTCACTTCCATTACCCAATAAAATCTTCTGCATACACCACCCTTCAATCTGTTCACGTGACCTGATTCTTCTTGGACACCAGAGAAGAATTCGGGACACACTGGGTGCAGGAACCTAAAAAGGCTATCACACTGACTCTTCTCTGAGCTTTGTAACACTTAAGCCATCCATGGACGGCAAAGCTAAAAAACATTGTAACACACACCCTCTGGGGCTCCAGAGGTCTTGGGCAACCCCTAGACACTGCTGGAAGCTGGTACAGGGTTCATTCCTTCTGGCCCCTGTAGACACTTACCCCAGCTCCTGTACCCGCTCAGCTGTGTGCTCCCCTGCCCACAAAGGTTTTGAGCACACACGCCTGTCGCAAGCCCTGCGAAGGGGTCAAGGGAACTCTCCTGTCTCACTTTCCCTAAGTCAGCTTTGGAATAAAATAACACATTCTTTATACCAGACCTTGCTCTTGTTAGTTGGATTCTGCAAGCAGTGACCTACTGAACCTGTATTTCGGTTACACACCATGTGTGCTGGCCTCGTTCACCTCGCCTTCCACCTTCTCCACCTCTTCCACCTCTGCCACTCCTGAGACAGCCAGATCAATCCTTCCTCTTCCTCCTCTTTCTCAGTCTGCTCAGCATGAAGTTGACAAAAATGAAGACATTAATGGGGATCCACTTCCACTTAATGTTAATAGTAAATGCATTTTCTCTTCCTTATGATTTTCTTAGTAACATTTCTTTCTTTAGCTTACTTTGTTATGAAAATACAGTACATAATATCGATAATATATAAAATATGTTAGTTGGCTGTTTATGTTATTGGTAAAGCTTGCAGTCAACAATAGACTATTAGAAGTTAAGTTTTGGGGAAGTCCAAAGTTATCCACTGATATTTGACTGATGTTCCACTGATGTTTGATGTTGGAGAGTTGGCACTCAACCCCCACATTGTTCAATGGTCAACTGTATAAACTATTGTTATTAGCTTATTTTACTCAGATTTGTTCAAGTTGTTGCATGTATCAGTAGTTCTTTTTTTTTTTTTAACGGAGTCTCACTCTGTCACCCAGGCTGGAGCGCAGTGGTGCAATCTCGGCTCACTGGAACCTCTGCCTCCTGGTTTCAAGCAATTCTCCTGCCTCAGCCTCCTGAGTAGCTGGGATTACAGGCACCTCCCACCATGCCCCGCTTTTTTTTTTTTTTTTTTAACGTAGAGATGAGGTTTCACCATGTTGACCAGGCTGGTCTCGAACTCCTGACCTCGTGATCCACCTGCCTCGGCCTCCCGAAGTGCTGGGATTACGGGTGTGACAGTAGTTCTTTTTTTAAAACTAATGAGTATTATTACATTGTATGGAAGAATCACAGTTTGTTTATTCATTCACCTATTGAAGAACATTTGAGTTGTTTCCAGTTTTCTATTATTGTAGATAAAACTACTATCAACATTTTGGTACAGATATTTGTGTGAACATAAGTGTTGTTTCTTCTGAGGTAAATACCCAGGAGTTGGAGTTCTAGATCATATGGTAAGTATATATTTAATGTTATCCGAAACAGCCAAACTATTTCCCAGAGTGCCTATGAAATTTCTCATTCTCATCTGCAATGTGTGAGACTTGCAGTTGGGAATGTCAGTATTTTAAAATCTTAATCATACCAGTAGTTGAGTCATGGTAACCTATGGTGGATTTAATGTACCTTTCCTTAGATTTCATTTTTCATTCTCTTGGGTTTTCATTTTCTTTCCATTTTATGGGAACACAAGCCTTCAAAAAGCTCATAATTTGTTGGTATAATCAGACAGAAAGTATTATTCATGCTATAAGTTGAATAAAACACAAAAATATTTATTAGTTATAATAAAGGACTTAGGAAAGTGAAGGTAGTATTTAGGCTGACCTATCTAAGAAATTGGCATTCTTGGTCCTCTTAGGTTGTATCACAGGCCACTTATGCAACGGCCTTCCTTGGCAGAGAACTAAGCTCCCTGGCTCTAGGACTCATAAATGACTATTATTTATCTACCAAATAATTATCTACTGAATGCGTAACTATCTACTGTGTGTATCATACTTCACATAAGAAGTTCTCTGTTGTGTGAAGGCCATAGGCTTTGGAATTAGTCATAGGTGTGTTTGAACTTACAACTTCTTGGTCCGTTTACTAAACCAACCCTGGCAAGCATTATGGATTGAATTGTTGCCCCTATCCCCCATTCCTATGTTGATCTTCTAACTTCTAGTATCTCAGAATGTGACCTTATTTGAAGATAGGGTCTTCACAGGGGTAATCAAATTAAAATGAGGTTATTTGGGTGTCTAATATAACTGATGTCTTTATAAGAAGAGGAAATTTGGACACAAACATGAACAGAGGGGAGATATGAGGACCCAGGGAAGAGATGGCTATTTACAAGCCAAGGAGAAGGCCTGGAACACATCTTACCTCATCGCCCTTGGAAGGAGCCAATCCTGCAGATACCTTGCATTATAGACTGAATGTCTGTGTCCTTCCAAACTTCAAATGTTGAAATATAATCACCAATTAGATAGTATTTGGGGAAGTGGGACTTTTGGGAGGTAATTAGGTGATGAGGGTGGAACCCTCATTAATAGGATTAGCGCCCTTACTAAAAGAAGACAGAGAGCTAGCTCATTTGGGCCATGTGAGGATATAAGGAGAAGTCAGCAGTTTGCAACCTGGAAGTGGGATCTCACCAAAACCCAATCATGCTGGTACCTTCACATCAGATTTTCAGCTTCCAGAATGGGGATAAATCAATTCTATTGCTGAAAGGTCATCTGGTCTATGGCACTTTGTTACAGCAGCATGAAGTAAGACACCTTGATTTTTGACTTCCAGCCTTCAGAACTGTGGGACAGTAAATTTCAGTTGTTTAGTCCACCCAGTTTGTAGTGCTTTGTTATAGCAGCCTTAGAAAACTAATACAGCAAGTTACTGACTTTTCCCTGTCAGTTTTCTCATCTATAAAAAGGGAATACTGACTCTTAACTCGTCATGTTGCCAGAAAGCATGAAACAAGAATAGTGGAATTACCTGGAGCTCAGTGATAATGAGGACTTTACTCCTTTTATGGTGTTCCCATGTACATTTGTTTTTGTATTGTTAGAAAGTTTATAGTAAGCTAAAAAAGGCATTCTTTGATTTCCTTAAGTCTATGTATTTAAGAATTTCAAAGTGTTCATTAAAAGTCATCTGGCAAAAGTCCTCCATAATACAGATTGAGAATCGTGGCTACATTTTTTGGTAATACACTTAAAATTTCTGAAATCTTAGTTAAAAGACGTTCAAACTAATGTTTTAATATGGTGACTTTAATATTTAATATGATAACCTTACCATATTTATTGAACATCTTTTTAGCTTATTTTGCAAACCATGTGAGTGATTTGTCAGAAGAAAGGCTCAGTTTGCCCTACTCCAACACAAGAGAAAGAGGAAGTGTGAACACGTAGACTCTGGTCAGATTCTCATTTTATCTAGCCATGCCTTTGGAAAAGATATCAAGTCAAAACTAAACAACATAAACAAATAGCAACGTAATAGTTTTGACTTCCTATGTTTGAATGTTTGAAATTCCTATTTTCTTTTTTTTTTTTTTTTTTTGAGACGGAGTCTTGCTCTGTCGTCCGGGCTGGAGTGCGGTGGCCTGATCTCAGCTCACTGCAAGCTCCGCCTCCCGGGTTTACGCCATTCTCCTGCCTCAGCCTCCCGAGTAGCTGGGACTACAGGCGCCCGTCACCTCGCCCAGCTAGTTCTTTTGTATTTTTTAGTAGAGACGGGGTTTCACTGTGTTAGCCAGGATGGTCTCGATCTCCTGACCTCGTGATCCGCCCGTCTCGGCCTCCCAAAGTGCTGGGATTCTAGGCTTGAGCCACCGCGCCCGGCTGAAATTCCTATTTTCACTAATTGTTTCAATTCTTACAAATTCAGGTTTTCTTTGAGAATGCATTGAAAGCCTCTTCAAAGAATATAAAATTATAAAGATATCCACTTTGGTTTTTATTCAAAGATCTACTGAACAGACTTTCTAGACGTTTAGAATTACCAAATAGCAGGAAAGAAATGTTTAACTGGAGACTAAAATGTAGAATGAAAACAGTATTTGATCTTCCTTGCATCTTACCACTCATTTATTTCTTTCATTTGCTGTGTGAAAGCCCCATGTAATCCTATTTTATAGTAGATTGTTGCCTTACAGAGTACTTTCAGATGCTATTAAAAGTCAGGTGATAAAGAAGTCTTAAATCATCAGACACATAAGCCTAGATTTCTGAGGTTGAACAAATATACAAATATTTACATGCTGTTCCAGGTCTGAATAATTATACAGTCTGTACCTCTAAGTTTATGTCATGAAAAAGACATTTTGTATCCCTACATTTTCCTCATATATATTAGGATATATCTATATAGGATATATATATTTTCCTCATACATATAAACATGTATGCTGTACTATATGTTAAATATTTCAAGAATAAGTAACAGTCAATATAAGCATTTTTTGCCACCAAACTATTTGAAAAAAAATTCCAATTATTTTGTTTTATAAATGGAATTCTATTCACTTAATTTTTAGTAAACATTTTATACATATTACATATATGGTGATTACTGCTAAAATGTGTTTAATATAGAAAGTATACATGTGAAAATGTTTGTAAAAGTACAAAAGGTATGAAAATACCTAATTCCTTTAAAGAAAAAACAACATAAGTTTTGCTTTTGACAACCTTCTGTGTATCAAATGTTAAGCTTGTTGAAACAATTTATATTAGAATTTACTTCCAACCTGTGGTTTGCTCTCTCACCTCCTGCCAGGTGTTACTCCTGTGTTGCCTCTTCAGAAGGCCTTCCCTGACCACCACATTTTAGATTGGTCCCTCCTGGCTGCTCCACTTTTAGACTGGGCTACTATTGATACAAACTACCTGAATGCAGTATTGTTGTTCTCCACACATAGTTTATTTTAGATAGCTAGTACACCAGTAAGTACTGGTACTGAGAAATGAATCGGTACTGAGAAAATGAATTTGAAACTGTATTACTTAAAATCCTTACATTAAAAACATTTCTTTAGGAAGCTTGATCTATATTCTGAAATATATTTCATATACATTACAACAAATTACTAGAATCTATCTTTTCAAACTGAAAAAAGCAAAGAGAGAATTTGTTTTTGTCTTCAAACATAGAGATCCAGCATTTATTAAATTAAATCTCACTGCTAAAATCTAGGGCATTTAAATCTTCATAAGAAAACTGGGATCAAAGTCACATCCTTAAATGCAATTTTAAAAAACAGGTACAGAAAATGCTAAGCATGCAATTGCACCCAAATTTCATATTGAATTTGAAATATAAAAAGGCAGTTTATACCTTTTGCTATATTATCTATAATTAGAACAATATTGAAGAAACTCAACTAATGAATTATGTTAATAAATCTAAGGAAGATACTGGCATTAATATAGAGACTTTTAAATTATGGGTGGAATACATTCTTAAAGACTTGGATACAGATTAACTTTTTGTAACATGAGTTTTGCTGGACACCCATTTCAAAGCAGATTACAGCATTAACACTATTCAAAATTTTAGTTAGTACTTCAAGGGCTGAAGGTACCACAGATGATCTTCCTTATGGATCAACTATCTCATAAAATGTCTTCTGTAATAACATTTTTTATTTTGATTAATAACTTTGTGAGTTGATTCAACAAGATAATCATTGCAGTTGACATAAAAATACTAAAAGTTAATTATAATTTAATCTTGTTCCTTTAGGCTAACATCTACTGTTCCTTAGTAATAGGAAAGTTTTTATTGACTCAAAGATCAAAGTTTTATAGACTCATAGATAGATATATATGTGTGTGTGTATGTGTGTGTGTACATATATATATATATATATATATACACATATACTTTTTTTTCTCACTCTATCTCCCAGGCTGGAGTGCAGTGGCATGATCTTCATTCACTGCAACCTCTGCCTCCCAAGTTCAAGTGATTCTCCTGTCTCAGCTTCCTGAGTAGCTGGGATTACAGGTGAACACCACTACGCCCAACTAATTTTTGTATTTTTAGTAGAGACGGGTTTCACCATGTTGGTCAGGATGGTCTCAAACTCCTGACTTCAGGTGATCCACCCGCTTCAGCCTTCCAAAGTGCTGGGATTACAGGCATGAGTCACCATGCCCAGCCTATATTTTTCATTTTTTTGAAACAAGGTAGTATTACTCTCTTACCCAGCTAGAGTGCTGCGGCATGATCATAGCTCACTGTTTCCTCAAACTCCTGGGCTCAAATGATCCTCGTGCCTCAGCCTTCTAAGTAGCTAGGGTACTACCAGTAGACGCCACCTTACTCAGCTAATTTTTTCGTTTGTTTTGTTAGGGATGGGATCTTGCCATGTTGCCCAGACTGGTTACAAACTCCTGGCCTTACACAATCCTCCCGCCTTGACCTTCCAAAGTGTTGGGTTACAGATATGCACCACTATGCCTGGGCAGCGTAATCTTTTATTAATATTTAGGATTTTAAAAGATGACAGTACCGTCAACTAAAAATAGGTGTATATTTTACCTTTATTTTTTAAAACAAAAGTAAAATGTGTGAGATATTTGAAAGCTTTTGGCCTTTTGTTTTTTGAGATGGCAGTGCAGTGGTGATCTTGGCTCACTGCAACCTCCGACTCCCGGGTTCAGGTGATTCTCCTGCTTCAGCCTCCCGAGTAGCTGGGATTACAGGCGTGTGCCACCGCACCCTGTTAATTTTTGGCCAGGATGGTCTCGATCTCCTGACCTCGTGATCCTCCTGCTTCGGCCTCCCAAAGTGCTGGGATTACAGGTGTGAGCAACCGTGCCTGGTCTAGCTTTTAGTCTTTAACATTTTCTAATTGGTTTTAATTTACGTGGGACACTGGTATTAGCACACACTATTAGCACACACTAAATAATAATAATAATAAGCAAATAACACAAGTTATGCTCTGATTTTGCTGCAACCTAGCATTACTTGATTTACCATCAACTGCCAGACTGGAAATTGGAAAGCCGTATCCTTATCCTCAAATTTAGTTATAGTAACTTAGTAAACTATTTTAGATGACAGATTTGCACAGAAATTATTTCTCTGCTAAAGTTACAAAACAATTTTCTAGGCAAACAACTTGTTAACTGTGAATCACTAAATATGTGGTCATATATGATGCTATGTCAACATGAAATAGCAAACCTTCATTATCTGAGTATGTTAATAAATATCTTAGTTTTTTGAGCTCTCTTGGTCAGAAAGCTTAATATAATGGAATGAGCACAGACTATGAAGTCAGACTTTAGTCTGAATTTTGACTTTGTTACTTCCTAGCTACCTCTTAGGCAAATTACTGTATCATGGAATTTCAGTTTCTACATTTTAAAAAAGGAGACTATAATAGCTATATTGCTAAGAAAATTTAAAGAATGAAGCAGGTTTGGGAGAATACTGGGCATTTATTAGGACCCAATAATTAAGAACTCTCATTATCATAGATAAGCATTATGATATATTATACAAGTGATTTAATAAAGTCACAGAATTATATAGACTTACTCCTTGCCAACAAATTACTCAATCTGTGGGTTTCATAAACTTCCCACTTAGAGTCTTTGTATCACACAAGACAAACATTATATTGAATCATTGTTTTTTATGTTACTCTCTTTAAATTGAAAGGTTTTAAGAAAACAATAGTATGGTCTATATATTTCTGAACTGTGGCTGAAAGACATGGAATATTAATCAAGATTGTGAAAAAAATACCACAACCAGATGAAAATTCAGCTACAGTAACTGCTTAGCAAGGACCTTCCAGATTGCAAGCTTGTCCCGGTGGGCTAACTTTCAGAGCAGGGCAGGGACTTGTCCTCTCTTCACAGCATACCCTGTGGCTTCACAGTCCCTGGCACCTAGTAAGTGCTCAATAAAACATTTGTTGAATGAGTTAATTAAACATACTTCTCCTGGGTTCAAGCAATTCTCTTGCCTCAGGCTCCAGGGTAGCTGGGACTACAGACACAAGCCACCATACACAGCTAATTTTTGTATTTTTAATAGAGACAGGGTTTTACCATGTTGATCATTATGGTCTCAATCTCTTGACCTCATGATCCATCTACCTCAGCCTCCCAAAGTGCTGGGATTACAGGCATGAGCCACCGTTCCCGGCCACATACTGTATATTCCAATAATGGTCCATAAGGTAGTGTCCAGGTGTCCCTTACATACATAGGAAAGAAAAGAGAAAGATTTGGTTTTTGCTGACACAACAAATTCAGGGTTAGCCCTGTGTTGTACATTCTCCCAAGAAGATACAGACTGGTATGAATTAAGTCAAGGGCAGGGAGTTGTGAGGGGCTCACCACACCTCCACCACCATCACCAGACAGAAGCTGAAGCCTTCTCTTTCTCTTTAGGTTTCTCTTACTCTCTGGACTTTTCCTTCTCACTTTATCTACCAATATCTCTTTCTCCATGCATTCTCACAGTGCTGTAGCTCTTTTATCTCTCTTTCCTGCTTTCTTTTTACACTTGGTTTTTCATTTTCTCAACTCTTCTCTCTCCTCCAGCTTCTCTGGCTTCTTGGTTCATTCACACACTCACTGAGTGAACACACACTGACTCACGCAGGCCTCACATAACATACTCCCCTTATACATCCACCCACTCACTCACCTGCTGGCTTGGCTTTTTTATTTTAAGTCAATGATTAGAATGCTCCATACTCACTGATGAGTAAGGTGGGTTTTTTTAGTATTTGGCTTTTCTCAACTGTTTTTTTTTTTCTTCTTTTTTTCCTGAGCATATGGGACTGTTTCTTTGTTATCTTCTTTTTCCCCTTCCCTTCTTTTTAGAAAATTATTTTAAAAAATCTCTGCTGGTAAATTTGTGAATCATCAGGGAGAAGAGATGAAGTAAGTAGTATTGCCTTACAGGTGCCCCTACCTTTACAGATGATTGTCACTGAATGCAAAGCAGCCAACGGAGACAAGTGCACTCATTTAAAAATAGCTGATAAAATGTCCTTGTTACCTATGTCTTTAATAATTTCGATTTTGAGTGCCTACTCTTCTTTATTTTTCCTACTTTTTAATTTTTTATGTTTTTTGCTTCATTTTTTAAAATTTCATGAATATATAATAGTTGTGCCTATTTATGGGCTATATTTGATATCTTGATACATGTATACAATGTGCAATGACCAAATCAGGGTAATTGGGATATACATCATCTCAAGCATTTATCACTTATTTGTGTTAGGAACATTCCAATTTCACTCTTTTAATTTTTTTGAAATATATTATTGTTAACTATAGGTACCTAATGTGCTACAAAACATTAGATCTTATTCCTTCTAACTGTATATTTGTGCCCATTAACCATCTCCTCCTTATCACCCTCCCCACTACCTTCCCCAGTCTCTGGTAACCATCATTCTACACTCTATCTCCATGAGATCAATTTTTTTTTTTTTTTTTTTTTTTTAGCTCCCACATATGAATGACCACATGTGATATTTGTCTTTCTGTGTCTGGCTTATTTCACTTATATGTGCTTTTTTCCTCTTTTTCACTCTTCTACTACTCCAAAATTTGAGCGTTGAGATCAGGCCTTTACATTTCTTATTTCAAAATGAAAGTGGTTTATAAGTTTTAGTCTGAGGCCAAGAATACTTCATTATCAATGGCTGGGTTTGTGTAAAAATATTATTTCATTCAAATGCTGATTCTGTGAGGCTGGAGAGAACCCAGGAATCTGCATTCTTCATAATTATCCATTTGATTCTGGCATGCAGCCAAGTTCAAGGATCACTTTTTTTTTTTTTTTTTTTGAGACGGAGTCTCTCTCTGTCGCCCAGGCTGGAGTGCAGTGGCCGGATCTCAGCTCACTGCAAGCTCCGCCTCCTGGGTTTACGCCATTCTCCTGCCTCAACCTCCTGAGTAGCTGGGACTACAGGCGCCCGCCACGTCGCCCGGCTAGTTTTTTGTATTTTTTAATAGAGACGGGGTTTCACCGTGTTAGCCAGGATGGTCTCGATCTCCTGACCTCGTGATCCGCCCGTCTCGGCCTCCCAAAGTGCTGGGATTACAGGGTTGAGCCACCGCGCCCGGCCAGAATCACTTTTAAGACACCTGAATCTACCCAGTCCTGGAGAGAGTGTGAAGTTAATAACATACTCTCCCAGAGAAAATAGGACCAGTATTTTTATTCTCCAGATAAGTAACCTAAAGCTCAGAACTGAAATTACTTGTTATTGACTAGAATAACTTCTTCAATATCTTAAGAGAGGCGGGAAATGCCTCTTGTTTTTGCTTAAATTAACACCAGTATCTTTAATAGAAAAATGTTTCAAGATGTTTTATAGGATAAATTGAGTTTACATATTTTTCTTAGTAAAATTAAAAAGTAATCTATTTTCTAATGTAGCATGAATGTTTTATATTATTAACCACAGATATTACTATTTGGCTTTTCTGTGAAGGAAAGTAAGACTGATTTGTAAATTATATATATTTTAATTTTTTATAATACATGCAATATGCTATTATCCATGTTACCCAGATTGTGTCGGGGGAGATGATTTTCTGAAGATAATTCATAAATAAGGGCAAGAGTACCTTTTTATAAGATTACAACAAAACTCTTCTTTCGTAATTTGAAATGTGAGGTGTCCTCTTTTTGTATTTATCAAAAGTGGCTGCAAAGCACCCCAGCTCCTTTGTTTCCCTTTCTTTTGATTGCTCTGTGTTCTGCATGCCAGCTTCTATGATGATTAATCATCTCAACCTATTAGAGTCAGGATGGATTTGGAAGTGTAAGATGGGATGAGAGATAAGGAGACAAACATGTGGAAGGGAAAACAATTTCCTGGCTTAATAAAATTAAAAATACCCCACCTGCAAAACCTGACAGGTGTGTCTCGAGTTCTAAATAATGGCACGTTTCTAATACCACATTCAATGTGAAACAAGCTTCTTACATTAATAATAAAAGATGAATATAAACTGGAAATAGATTCTGTTAGAATGAATATATATAATACATAAAAAGTATACACAAGACTATCATATATGTATATTCTTATGTATGTATACATACAAATATGTATATATAAAAGGGTATATGTTTATATATATAATACACTCAGCCTGACACGATTTAAGCTTTAATCATCATAGGAACAAATATATTGATGGTCTTTCTATAATGTACAAAAATAATGTGAACATGTCGCTAAATTTTAAAATACAGTTCATTTATTCAAAGTTGCACTTAGAACATAGTGACTAAATACAAGCAAGTGGAGGAGGGCATATAACCTTAGTGAAGTCTCTTAATTAGAAAATTGATTTACATCATCCTTAGGTGGGTATAATATTCAGCAGTGACCCTTGATTGTGATCTAATGTTTGTGGAAGCAAAATCATAAAAGTTTGCTTCTGTAGGAGACTGGAAAAAAAGAGCTTTGAGTCTGCGAGTTAAGAATGAGAATCTAATCTGGTGTAAGATAGTCATAGAGGGGGCTCTGTGGGAGACAGAACTGAGCACTGGGCTTAAAGGTGTTCAGGTTCATTTAAAATAAATTTTAAAAAAATTAAAACCCACCCTAAGCTCAAACCAAAAATAATCATCGGGTCACTATTTCATGATTTAGTTTCTTGTCTTTATTTTTCCTCTAACTATGTTGAGTTGTAACTTGCTTACATAAAATTCACCCATTTTTAAGTACACGGTTTGATGAGTTTTGTTCATCCTGTAACATTAGGTATCCACAACCACAACTGAAATACAGAACATCTTCCTCCAAAAAGTTCCCTCTAATTGCTTCCATTTTAAAAGTGAGCAAATCAAAATGCAGGGGTTAACTGTCAAAACAGGTTTATGACAGAATCTGGCTTAAAGTGTATTTAATTTATAATGTTGTATTTGAATGTCTGATATGCTCCAATCTTTTATCAAGAATAAAAACAAAGGAGTTGAGAGAGAAAGGGACTGAGAGAGTCTCTCTACTTTCAAGGACAAACAGAAAAAGTGGTTAAACAACTGGTTAAAAAAAGATGCAAAAGAAAATATCAGAATAAGGAATGCCAAAAAGGCAGACAATGAGATGCACCCAACATCCTGAGAAAAAGAAGGAAGCCAGGAAATACTTTATTGGGGAAGTGACCCTTGAGCTTAATGACTCCCAAAATAGTGAGTAAACACTTTAGGCAGGATTCATTCATTCATTCATTCATTCAAGCAATATTTATTATAGGCTCAATATGCGTCAAGTACTCAGATAGAATCTGAGGATTTAAGCATCAACCAAAACAAGGCACAATCTCCTGTGATTAACAATTAGCAGGGGTCGGATATTGGTAGATTTAAGAATCCCCAAAGCAAATACTAATCAAAAGTACATGGAAATACTAGAGCACAGAATAAAGAAGGGCATGGATTCATGGTGGAGGAAGATTCTCATGAGGAAGTAACATTTATGTTGTAAGCTAAATTAGGAGTAACATTTAATAAAAACAAAAGGAGAAAAATATTATTTCCAGCAAAGGGAAAATATGGCGAATACTTGAAATAGAAGAGAATATTTAGCTGTAAGAAAACCAGTATCATTGGAGAACAGTGATCAACAAGCAAGCAAGCTGAAACAAAGCCAGAAAAAAAGACTGGGCATTTAGTTCATTCCAGATCCTGCTGAATGCTTCTGAAACTTCAACATCAATTCTGATTCAGTGGGTCTGTCCTAGGGCTCTACAACTGGCATTTTAAATTAAACTTCAGATGATTTTGTTGCTGCCCCGTTCTCGTACAGCACTTTAGGTAGCTACGGTGTAAGCTGTCTTAAGCATTTGCAAATGTAACTGGCTAAAGGATTGTACGCAAAAATCGTATTTGTGGTTTAAAAGATCACCTTGGCTACAGTAAAAAACATTTTTCCTAAAGCAGAGAAAAATCAAATTCTTCAAATGCAAAATAAGGTAACCCTCTTATGAAACTCAAATGAAAAAATTAAATAAGCCTAAATAAAACTATTAACTTTATCCTTAGGTCTTCCATACTGATTTCACAAAAGTGACCAAAGAAATAATGGATGAGTTCTAGGCAAAAAAAAAAAAAATATATATATATATATATATATATACACACACACACACACACACACACACACATAGAAACACAGTCATATGATTTTAATTAAATATATACATGCACATATGAAATATTT